>NC_133666.1:227041783-227341783 GCF_037893015.1 Macrotis lagotis | reverse complement strand
AATATAAATCTTCACATTCCTCTGTATTTTTAATACTTTTTCTTAAGTTTTTATTTGAGAAGACCAAGGCTTCACAAAATATGAAAGCAAACAAAGAAACAATCTTTCATACTAGGCTCTTTATGTAGAAGCAATAAATGTCCTAATTCTATATATTTTCATATGGATATGAAATTCTATATATTTACACATGGTTTGGAATTTCCCTGTTTATTTTTACTTGCTGTTCTGACAGCCAAACTGATAAATTCCTACAATATGTTATGTAACATTAAGCCAATGTCCTGGCTATTTAATCTATTATTTGGCTCCAATTCAAAATTATTGGAGCAGAAAAGCTGTTACACACTTATTCTGATATTCAGTTACCTTTTGATTTCTTTGCTTTAACTGTTAAATACTTCATCACCTTGAATGAACATCTAAAAAAATTAAGGTTTCTTTTTTTTTACGATCAGCTAATTGCAATAGCTATTATGATATAATTAGTTCTACTGGATTAAACAGTGCTCAGACACTAGGAATATCTATTCCCTTTTGCCAAATGCCTTTGTAGAAAATTCATGCTTGATTTTGGTTCAGAATATATAAATATAGACATATATATGCACATTATATAATGTATATATAGGTTGAGTAGCATCAAGACCATGCTGTGAGAGGCAAAAAACTATTACTTGCATTATATCTTTAGGAGCTGAAAATAATTCCAAAGTTTTGAATGACATACAAATAGCATATATTGACATAGTCATAACTAGCAGTATCTTCCAACATTTAATGTTAAATGTTTTAAACTATACATTAAAATATGAAAACCTGCAAAACATAACCGTATCACACATTCACTGTTGCTAAACAATATCCATCTATTTTTAGAAAGTCTTAAATATCAGTCAACTGCATTACTTTCCTGTGTTTCCTATAGTCTTACCTTAAATACAAACAGCAAGTTAGAATAATATTTCCCAAACACATGCAAGAACCAAAAGAAACTAATAGGCTTTCCAACACAGGAATCCACAGCAAATGCACATACAACAATTTCCTTTCCTTTCATTCAACTGAAGGCAGTGGTACTATCGGCTTACAGCACTACGCCTGTCTAAGCTCTTTTTCACTTCAAGGTGGAAGGTCAGGGTGGACAGATTAGAGTTGTGGTGACAGGGTTAGTGAGAATGAGAGCTTCTTTACAGATCAAGATTTTGAAACTGAATGAGAAGAGAAGCATCAGGGCTCTGAAAGTCTTCCAAGAGTGGCATAGGCAGCTCTTGATGAACTCAAGTTATGAAAAGCCCCTCCCATATCGACCATATGTTTCACACCAATATTTTAAACAGGAGACATTTTTCAAACAGCCCAGAAGACGGGGATCTTTTTTAAAGTTGGACCATTACTATTATTTTAAAGATTATATTTTGTAAGATATTGCTAGATGAAAATATTATTCAAAATATTTTCTCATAAAAATGTGTTCTATGTTGTAGTTAGCTCTATGAGATGTAAGTTTAACTTTCAAGAAATGAAACTGTCATCTTAAAAATATGTATTTCCTGAAACACAAAATATATGTAGTTTCCTTTTGTATTATCTTTCTAGTGTCTACATAAAGCTTACTTTGACATTTCTTTAATGCATTTACATGTATAAATGATAATGTGGCAAGGAGGATATAACCAGTAGCTATCCAGATCCAGTAAAGTGTGTCCGTTCTGAAGTGTGTGGTTTAGAACATCTGATTCATGGGTCACCACATTCTAGGGTTGTCAGTGAGAATGTTACAAATTAGAAAGCTCAATAATTACCTACTACCTGTTTTAGTTACACAAGGAGTTCTCTAACATTCCTGATATATAAACTAATGCAAAAATATAATTTCAAGCAAATTAAATTGAACAGGAACAGGGCAGATTAAGCTGCCTCTTTAATCTGCAAAAATTTATATGAAAATAAAGGCTATCAGGATAGCTTGCTATAATTGAATTCCTACCAGTCTTGAAGCTCTTGAATAATCTATAAAAAGCTTATAATAATTTCAGAAACTTTGCCGAAATAACTTTGTACATAAAAGGTATTTTTGGATTAGAATATAGCTATATATAAACAATCAGAAAAAATAATTAAAAAATACAACTCTGTCATCCTTACTCCTATATTATCTGCAACATGTTTTTATTTTTCATATCCAAAATTAAGAAAAATAAAATCACACTGCTTACTAAAAAGAGGAACTTCATTATGGCAGGCTTCTGTTCACTGTATGATTTGTCATAAGCAGATAGATAAAGGAAGAGTGATTTGAGACTCAAATAGAGAAAAGTTGTGGACAGATGCTGCAGATTATTTACCCACCTCCTTTCTTTCGTATATACTCAAGCACATGCTCTCTGTTTCTGTCTCTGTCTTTCTTCTTACTGCCTTCTTCTCTGTCTCTATCTCTCTTTCTCCTTCTCTCTCTCTCTCTCTCTCTCTCTCTTTCTCTCTCTCTCTCTCTCTCTCTCTCTGTTTCTTAGTTCCTTCTGATCTCTCTCTTCTTCCTTCTTTCCCTTTCTCTTCTTTCTCTCTCTCCCTCTCTCTCTTTTTCCTTTCCCCCTCCTCTTTCCCTCCCTCCCTCCTCATCCCTCCATGTAACTTAGAAGAATCTTGACAGAATAGCAGGAAACACGCACAGAGTGGTCAGGGAAGGATATGATGTCAGCAACCACGAACAATAAAAGGTGTAAAGGTGCTTCCTTCCCTAAACTGTTCCAGAAGTGTAAAATGGGAACCAAAACTCTCCACTTCCTTCTCTGAACAGAACTGTCCGATTCTGTTGTGCTGCAACACCCCACATGCAGAGAGGCTTTTGAACATTTCAGATAAGGTATATTAAGGAATAGTCAAGTAGGTTTTAACTATTATTAAAATGATAAAAATCCAGTTCAATATGACTTTAATGAAATTTTAATGATTATATTATAAAATAGAAAATATAAACAAAATAAAAAATGTTTTCACTTTGGTGTGGATATATATTCCCTTCCCATGACAACCATTGTAGAATGTTTTCACACAAACATATTTTATATATGTTCATTCACTCCAAAAGTATGAAGTATTTATTACAAATACTGAATGGTCAATTGGTAAACTCCATTTTGTAAAAATAAAAAAGTAGCCAGCAAATCACAAAACTTTTCATACCTCCCCAAGTTTAATGATATTATTCCCTGATAATATGTATGTTTTAAAATACATATTTTAAAGGATACATTGATTTTTAAAAGGATTACAATTCCCTCAAAGTCTATTAATTCAGACTCAGTTAAAAATAATTGCTAGAATTTGGGGTATATGTAAAAACTGCATTGATTTTTCTTAACACTGCTATGATATTTCTAACATGAAAAAAGGTACAGCCCACTGTAACATTTCTGTAGGAAGAAATCCACATATCAAATGAATCTGAGTCATCTTCAGATTTCAATCATCTACCCACAGAACTTTGATTTAGAAATTAAACAAACCCTTTATGTATATGTTTTGCTATTAAAATATGACTGTCACATCAAAAATGTGGGAAGACATTAATTCAATTCTACTAAATTTATCTGAGCAAAGCATAGATTTTGCTACAATAGTCATCATGTAGGCACTTTAACTAAAACAGAGCATATGCATAAAGATAAGACATTCAAATGTATGTCTATATGCAAACGAGAAACTTGAATTGCTTTTTTTCATGTTAGCTAATAATGCTTTCATTGACATTCACTTTTAACAAACACTATAAAACTCTCTTGCTATCAACAAACCATCATAACAAGACTAACAAATACAAAGAAAGGCAAACTAAACATTTGTGAAGTGAAAAAATGGTCATGAGCTCACCAGCTGCAGCACTGTTTGTATGACTGATTCACACACTTAAATGATTCATTGTCATTTCAAGTAGAAAACTTTACTCATGTTACTGAGCATCGGTATATTAATTTGGCTACTTTACTACAGGTTTGAAATACATAATGTCTGAGCAGTTGAATTGAAGGTACAAAGGAAAAGCAGAATTTGTATTGATTTATATTGATTACTTTGTATCAAAACTTTGATATAAACAAACCTATGATCATTCTTTTTGATATTTGCCTCCGCTATGTTGGATATGTTCATGACTATAGCCATAGTTCCGATAGTCACTATTTCTGATATAATTTGCTATCTACTACCAGCACTGTGAGGATACAAAATACTATCATTTTCCTTTGTATGTATACTTTTCCGATTCAGCCTGGTAGAGATGATTACAAAAATCACTCTTCTGTATTTCTAAAAAAACCCTGAACTTTTCAACATCCCAGAAGAACCATCCAATTAATTTCCAAATATATTTTAAGGTATAACTCATAGCATGATAAAATTTTGCTGTAATGTTTAAATTATGATACAGTATGTCCTGCCAATATGTAGTTTTGGCCATGAAGTAAGTGCTTAGAATACTTTAAAACATTTTTATACTAGAGGATGTATTTATTTCACTCTTTTCTGATAACTTATTAAAGACATTTTCAGAAATTTCCATACTTGTTATGCACATGAAGCAAAATTTTCATACTAGTAGCATAGGAAAGTAGAATGGTTGAGTGTTTTTTTCACATAATAGTTTGATGTCTTTGTGTAACCTGTAGTATTCAGGATACATGCTAATTAATGATACTAATATTATGCAGTATTATTTATAAATTTATTTACATTTTGAGCTACAAATCTGAGCCCATATGGTAAGGCCATGAATTAAATTGTGACTTCCATGTAAAGCAAGTAGCCACTCTAAAAAGCAATGAATGAAGACCCATTATTGGATTGAACTCCATTTAGTCTTTATAGGAATTAACATACTATGAAAAAACTTAACAGGGTTATAAAAACTAAGAGGGCTCTCCTATCTTCACTGTCTGCCAAGAGACAGCTTTAGGCTCAAAATACAGAAATGGCAAGGGAAATATATCAATCTTCCCAGTGACCACGACAGCTGAAAACTCTACATTAATGTTTCGATTCTTACTTTTACATCTTTCCCCTAGGACAAAAGGAGATGAAATGTATGTCAGAGATGTAATAAGGCTAAAAAAGAAACCTCTTTGAAAACTCCTGCAATTAGTTTGAACAGGTAGGAATAACCTGTGTTTATCTCTGACACAAGTAATTTTGTTTACACAGCTCCAAAAATTAGGAAGGAAACATACATTTAAATAATTACATTGTATTATAGACAATTTAGTGAACTTTTGGTATAACCACTATGTCACAGCTACTAATTGTTTATCTGATCTTGGACTTTTCATTTTTCTTCATTGCATTTAAATAGACTGGCATTTTATTTGCCAAGGTAATACCCAAATAGGTTAAATATGTCAAAAAATGTCCATTATTTCACCAGACCGCTAAGTTTGTAGCCTTTTCCTCACTGAATTACATAATTAACCTGGGCATTTATCATGACTTTGTTCTCCTAATTTTTCACAAATTGTTTTCTAAAGGTTCTTTCCTAGTAAGCAGTGCTTATCAGAAGGTAAATCATAAAAAAGAAGACCCTATTGAGCACCAAATAATATGTATTGCTTCTCTGCTGTAACCACTCCAAAAAGACATGCAGCTGGATTTTCGTCTGTGTGTATGTGTGTGTGTGTGTGTGTGTGTGTGTGTATGTGTGTGTGTGTGTGTGTATGTGTGTGTGTGTGTGTCTGTGTGCTGGAGGTAGAGAACAAAACAGCTTAAGCAGTACGTAATACACAGATCAGTGTGAGCTGAAATGGTCTACTATAAGCACAAACCATGTTTAAATAGGGGAATTTAACTCTTGTTTGCATTCAGTATTGTGGCAAGTTTAAACTCACTATATGCAAGTTGAGAAAAAAAGATGTTTGTGATTTGAAAAATCTCTTCATATTTTAATTTTCAGTACTGATTATTTCAAAATAATTTGCAATAGTCAGATTTTATTAACAACAATAATTACAAACCAGAGACAGTTGTCAGAAATCTGGATGTAATAGAGGCATATTAGAGCATTGCTCTTATACATTATACATCTCACTGTCGAACTACAGCCAGTGAGGGGATAAAGTTCAATGTTTCAGCCTATTTAAGTGTCTGGATATAATAATGATTAAAGTTCACTATGAAGACACTTGAGTCGACCTGAGTGTATTAAGAGTAGATCATTTACAGGAATGTTAACAGTGTGATCCCAGTGGTCAAAAGGAAATTCTAAGTAAAGGGTTTTGTTTCATTTCTAATGCACAACCCTTTCTTTGAAAATGATTTGCTTTTGTCAGTATGTATCTTTCCCAATTAATTTGAGTATTTGAAGATGACCTTGAAATGTGAAGCAACACTAGAGGGCCTCTTCTCCATCCATACCACGACAATTTAGAATCATTTTCAAGGGCAAAAAATGCTTAACTGAGATTAGCAGGATTTAACTATAACCCTATTATAGCAATTGTACCCCTCCCCTTTTAGTTAACTTTGGAAATGTATCAAGTTTATATGATAGTTTGTATCATAACCCTATATGACACAACAGATTATAAAATAGCCTCCAAAATTTCAAAATAAAGATATTGGTTATTGCTACTCTATGTAATAACATGGTTAGGAGTGATTCATTAATTTTTCTATTTCTTCATCTCTTTTACAGCATCCTAATCAACCTAATTAAGGCTTTGTTCATCTGAAACCTCAGATGACAATTTGTTTAACTCTATCCCACTGTGGTCTTTATATAAGGAGAATTAAATTTGATCTTCTGACAGCAATCATTAAATGATCCCAACTGGCCCCAATTAAGACACATGGCTTCCAGGCCTCAATATCTAGTAAAGTACCAGATCTTCTACTTTATTTACACATTGTTGTTTTTTTAACCTTAGTTTATTTTCTTAAGGTCAATTAAGCATGTGATATCAAGTGGAACTGAATTTCTTTATTCTCAAGACAAAATGCATCAATTTATGTTACAGACACATTAAGTATCGGACAGCCCTTTGAAAGTCATCACTTTGAGTTGCTGTGTTAATTCACCTTGATAATATGAAAAGAAAAGGAAATTTTAGAATTAGTAACTTCAACTATACTAAACCTTATCAGACATCCTTAAATTAGTTCATGGGTTCAAAGAGTACTTACTAATTTTAAGTCATTAATAACACTTTATTTAGATTGTTTATAATAATCTTTTAGGATATAATTCATATTTCAGTTTGGACTTTTTAAAAATTATGAAGTGGTTCCTTTACAATATTCTTTGAAAAATGTTGTATCCAAGCATGACTTTTGAAGTTAACCTGTTTTACCCTTAATTTCTGCTCTAATTTTTTCACATATGTTCAGTAGTGAGCTGTGAAACAGTGTTCTCAGGCCTTCACATAAATGCAGGTAGCCCCAGGATTTAGAGCTCATTGATTGTGTGCTACTCTAGGGAAATGGTTGAATTAAAAACAGCCCTATGAGGCTGAAGTAGCTTCTATTCACATCTGGCCCTTCTTATTCTAAACTCTCACACCTGCCTGGAAATTTAACCCCTATCTATTGCTCTGAAGAACAAACAGATTTATCTATAGCCATCCGCTTCAGTTCAAGGCTGAATCATTAAATGTTCAGCTAAATTAATTGCGATATAATTGAAGTTTGACACAGTTTCTAAAGGTCTTGTTCAAGTTAGTTGAATAGTCAGATTACCTTCTCTGAAATTTCATGGGATCATAGCTCTGGAGTTGAAAGGGACCTAAAAAGTCATCTAGTTCAACTCCCTTATTTTTTCATTTGAGAAAACAGAAGCCCAGGGATATTAAGGGATGAGCCAAAGGTCACACAGATATATTATAAGAGGTGGGAATTGAGCTTCAGGGCTCTGGCTCTGAATTTGGTGGACTTTTCAAAAGTATATGACCTTCAATTGAAAACAGTCTATTTATCTTAATGATCAGAATTAATGAACATACAGATAATATGAAAAGGCAGCTATGTCATGAAGAGGATAGAGCTTTGGCCCTGGAATCAGGAGGATCCCAAAAAACTAACTGTGATTATGGATTTATCCCTTAACCTTTTTGCCTCAGTTTCCTCATCTGTAAAAAGGGTGGGAGAAGGTAATGACAAACCACTGCTGTATATTTGCCAAATAAACCCAGAATAGGGGCACAAAGAGTCAGACATAACTGAAATGCCTCAACAACATCAGGATTAAAACCATTCTATATGTCACAGTTTTCCACAGATGAATTATTATATATTTGTTCTTTGTAATAATATATTTTTAAAAACTGACACTAGGACCATGGCGGGGGCAATATATGCTACATATCACATGACTCTTTAACCTTGCTAGAATATTTTATTTTTTTCATTATTTAACTAACAAATGCTAATACAAAAGCACACTGGAAATGTAAAAGAACTGTAATAATTCCATCATCAATCTACCATAAAAACTTCTGAAATATAAATTATTACATGTCATCTTTCTTTAAGTCACCTTTCTTGATTGCATATTTGCTTATTAAGCAGAATTCTCACCAGAAATAATGGGAAAAATCCAAAATAATAAAACATATATATTGTGAAAAGAATGGGAAACTCTCTTTGAGAATGTTCCCTTAAATGTCCCTTTAAAATGCTGATGATCTAGAAAATGGTAACTAGCCATGCAACTCACTGACTTTTTTATGTCTAAGAAATGCAACGAAATTTTGGTAAAGCAAAACAGATGCTGAGGGTATTGTGTTATAAGATATTTCTCACTATATTCTGGTAATCTTAAATAAGATTTGATGTTAATTTTAGAGCACACTTCTGCTAAAAAAGGGCAAACCCTGCAACAGATTTAGTACAAAGAGCTGAAAATATCCTGTGGAAAAAAAAACTGTAGAGAAATCAGACCAACCCAAATCCTGCCATTACTCAGCACTGCAGTGACGTGCAGATGTTTGTAGTGGTTTGAGGAGCCAGCGGGGGCTGGAAACTCTACATACTCGACTCCAACATGATTGCAATTGAACCTCATCAAAGTAAGAGCTCATAATTTGTCACAGAAAACAGCCAATTAACATATGTTAGGAAAAGGCTCCATAAAGATAATATATGATTAAAGACCCAATGCAGCTGTTGAAAAATCAAAACTATGCATTTTAAAAAGAAATCTCAGCCCAGGCTTTAGTATGGTTAAACTGATAATGGCTACTATGATTTTTTTCTTTAAAAACAGCTGAAAAAAAAGATAATTATAGTATTTCTTTTAGGTTTGGGTTACTGCAAAGGAGAACCTGGATACGGTAGCACATTTTACTTGCCTTCCTAAATGCTTTAAATAGTTGAAGCCCTTGCCAAAATTCTGTAGTTACTTTGTTATAAATCTAGTTTAAAATGCAGACCTTCATTGTGAACTAGATGGTCTTCAGATTATACTTTGTAGTTAAGGCATTCCTCTAATTCTATAGCCACTTTCTGTCTTTATCTGTGCAAAAAGTCTAGTGTAAGGTCTTGTTTTCCCAGTCACCAAACTGACTAGGACAATAAAATAAAGCATTCAACACACACACATTTGGTGGATTTCTTCCTGTACCTTGTTGGGTGCATTTTTAGGAGTGAGGTCCTGTATAGTGTGCTTTTAATGGTTCTAATATACATGGTAATGATATTGTATTAAGAATTTCAACAATAGGTCTTAATTTAAAATCATTTTAATGGAGCAGTGGATAGAGTATCAGACCTGGAGTGAGGAAGACTCATCTTGAATTTAAACCTGGTCTCACACACTAACTGTGTGACCCTGGGCAAATCACTTAAACCTTTTTAACCTCAGTTTACTAATCTGTAAAATGAGCTGGAGAAGGAAATAGCAAACCACTCTAGTATCTTTACCATAAAAACCCAAATAGGACCATGAAGAATTGAATATGACTGAAAAACAACTGAGCAATAATATCCTTCTTCTCCTGCTCCCCCAAGCCTCAAGTATGTATTTTTTTTTAGGTTTTTGCAAGGCAAATAGGGTTAAGTGGCTTGCCCAAGGCCACACAGCTAGGTAGTTATTAAGTGTCTGAGACTGGATTTGAACCCAGGTACTACTGACTCCAAGGCCGGTGCTTTATCCACTGCGCCACCTAGCTGCCCTCAAGTATGTATTTTTGAAAAGCAATATCAGCCTGGATTTTAGAACAATTAAAGTGATAATAATAATTTTCCCTATATAACAAATAAATGACAAATAGTGAAAATACTCTGGATAAGGCAACAAATCATGTTACCATGAAAAAGTTACTGAGACTATCTGGTCCTTAGTTTCTCCAGTTTCAAAACACGGTTAAAGAATACCTGCTCTGCCTATCAAAAAACCCTGTTCTGCAGATCAGATAAGATAACACCTGAAAATGCTCTGAAAACAAATTGTTAAGCACTATGAAAATGCAATATTTATATCATTTTCTCTTAAAAGCATTTTACTTCAGATTTTGGAAGTTTATGCTTTTAAATGCTGTTATTATTTATAATATAACTGACATTTTATGGAGAAGCAGTGTGGTTTAGTGGATGGTCAGTCTCAGAGGACCTGTGTTCTAGTCCTACCTCTGACAGATACACATGGAGAAGTAACTTAATCTTCTCAAGTGTTACTTTCAAGTTGCTCACCTGAACTGGAAACAGGAGTTTCCTGATTCATGACTTCCCCTATAACTTTGAAGTCGCAGGTTCAATCCCTCTCTATCCCAGCTATATATTGTCTTAACTTGGCCCCTGAAATAAATATTAGAGCATAAAATGAAAAGTTTATTTTTTAAAGCAAAACTAATAAAAAAAAGTTTCCTCATTTGTAAAATGAGCTGGAGAAGGAAATGATACTACTCTGGTACTTTTACCAAGAAAACCCCAAGTGAAGAGTTGGATAAATTGAAAAATGATTGAACAACAACAGAACTATATACTAGGCACTATGCTAGATAGTCAAAGAGAGGCATTTCTGTTTTTTCAAGGAGCACACAATCTAATGGGGAGAGAGAAGAAGAAAATAAATTTGTACAAACAAGCTATATAAATTATATATATATATATATATATATATATATATGTATATATATATGGATAAGTAGGAAGTAATTAAAAGAGAAAAGGTATTAGAATTAAAAGGTGTTGAAAGAGGTGCCCTATAGAAGATGGGATTTTTAGTTGGAACTTGAAGGAAGTGAGAGAAGCAGGGAGGGAGAGATGAGGAAGAACATTCCAGACATGGGAGACAGATGAGAAAATGCCTGGACAGGAGAAATAGAGTGCCTTGTTCTCAGAACAGGAAGGAGGTCAGTGTCATTGGGTCAAATAGTGTGTGGCCGGGGATAAGGCATAAAGAGACTGGAAATATATTTTTTTTTGGCGGGGGGAATCATGGAGAGCTTTGAAAGCTAAACGGAGGATTTTGTTTTTAGTCGTGGAGGAGATAGGTATAAGAAATAGCTATAATGATGTCATTCCAATCTAAGCTACTATAATGATGTCATTCCAATCTAAGCTACATCTCTCCTTAAACGTATGGAATTTTAAACAGGAAATGACTATTGATGGCAACAGCAGCAAAATCTAGAAATATAATTTTAATGATAAAAATTGATTAGCATCACATAATAAAATCACTGAAAATATGACAAATATCCCTAAAATGAATTTTTATATATATGCTTTTTCTAAAAAAAGAGAGAACCAATTCTAAATCAAAATCAACTATTTTGTACTACTAGGAAATGGAAGTCTTATGACAATTATTAATGTAACTTAAATAGTCTTCAGGTTATGTTGATTTTTTTTCTCCTCTCAAGGGTCTTAAGTCCCAAGTAATCAGCAACATTTTTGATTAAGATCTCAGCATATAGTTGAAAATCCCAGGGCTTCTCTATAGCTGAAATATTCACATATCTTTGGACATCCCCGATTAATGAGAGTAAACTCTTAAGCCTCAAGCCAAATAGATTAATTTCCAGCTTGGACTGGAATAGTCCAAATTGAAAGAACTAGACTAGTAACACTGATGAATTCAATACCAATGCATTTTAAGGAAGATTTTAAAATCAAATAATAATTAAAACACTATGGATAAATTTTATAAATGTATAAAATACAAATAGCCAATAAAGATCTATGGCAAGTAAATTTCCCCCCCTCCCTACATTTTCCCTAAAATTTTCTAATTCAAAAGCATTCCATTTTAAGGAAGAATGGTTATAGACTACTTATTTCTCAAAAAAGAAGAATGAAATGTTGGTAGTATATATTTAATTACTCATAGTGAAGTTCCTGATAAAATTAAATACCCTTACTTCTAGGTCATTTTAATACAGAAACACAATAAAAACAGAAGAGGGGAAATAATTGGTAATGCTAACTAGTTTGATTTGATGTTAATGTTAATCGGCTTTAATTGACAAGAAGAACTAAGCAAAAATCTTATAAGAAAATAAAAATTTAAACCTTTAGCCTTGAAAATCTTTTCTCCATGTATGTCCAAAGAACCTTTATTATATAACAAACCCCACTATACAGTGCTTTTATCTGATCAGTGATAGAAAGTATTACATATTACACTCTCCTCCTTCCTTATCACGGTAATGTGACTCTTAGAGGTCATCTGTTTTATCCCCCTAATCCCAAGGATGACTGTACTCAGAATGTAAATACATGTTTATCACTCAACGTCACTCCACATTTTTACTTAATTTTTAATTCTTTAGCTTTATTTTTAAAGTAATAATTACTTTAGTTTTATTAATTGAAAATGTGAGGTCATGGATTCCATACTTAAGTGGTTGAAAGTAAAGTATATTTACTAGTGAGGTAAAGTAATGTATTTTTGAGAGTTTGTTTTTCCACGTATCAGTGCTGGGAAGGAGAGGTATATAGTTGTAATAGAAAGATGGCTAGGAGTACCATTAGGTTATACAGATATAGAAAGATATATTTTTCTAAAAGATAAAACCCCATAAAACATTCTAGGATTAATGGAAAGAAGAGATCTTGGATTCCCTTCACCAACTGGTTCATTTTGCAGTTGAGGAAAATAAGGCCCAAAGAGAAAAAAGTAGCTAATGAAGTCACACAAATAAGTGGTAGAACTAGAAAACTCACCTATTCTGAGTAGATGGAGTGTGACTCTGAGCAAGTCATCTTAATTCTATACACCTCAGTTTCCTCAACTGTAAAATGAAAGCATTAATGTCACCTACCTCATAGGGTTGTTTGTGTGGATCAGATGATATAATATCTATAAAATAGTTATCATAGTGCTTAGCATAAGGAAAGTACTTAATAAAAATGCTTCCTGCCCCCTTCCTGTTTAATTACTTCACATTGCCTCTGATCTCAGAATATATAATCTTTTGCACCATTACTAAAAGGATATTTCTAGTTGCACAGTTGGCATAATCCATCTCATTGTCAACATAGAAAGGAAAAGAAGAATAACCAGATAAGATGGATGAAATAAAGGTCATGCGAGACTTGTTTAAGGTTTCTGGAGACTTGCCCTAAGATGTTACTGCTTTATTGTTGTTTAGTCATACTTGACTCTTCATGACCTTTTTGGGGTTTTCTTGGCAAAGACACTGGAGTGGTTTTCTATTTCCTTCTTAAGCTCATTTCACAGATGAGAAAATTAAAACAAACATGGTGATTTGCCCAGGCTCTCACATTGTCTGAAGGCCAGATTTAAACCCAGGTCTTCCTGACTCCAGGCCCCATATTCTATGCCACCTAACTGACCCAGGAACTTACAGCTAGGTCGTAACGAAATTCATCACTGGAATAAGCTAAACTGATTATATCAGAAGTTTTGCTGGGGATTGTTGTAGCCAAGATAGCAAATAGAAGGAGCAGGGATAACCAGGATCATGGTATGTAGAATTTAGAGCCAAAAGGAATGTAATCTGGCTTAACCTCCTTGTTTTAGAGACGAGGAAACTGAAGAGCAGAGAGGAGTCCTACCTGTCCAGGTTACACATGTAGCCCTATTGGCTTGTCCTGAGGCCAAGGTTTTCAAATACCAGTTCGATTCAGTTCAACTACACCAGAATTCATTTAGCACCTGCTGGTGCCAGCCTCTGCCTAATATTAGATGCTGCACAAGCAAAATCCAAGTCAAAAAGTCTACTCAAGTTTACATTATAGGGTGTCATAAATATCCTTACCTGGATCAATATCCCAAATCAAAAATAAAATAAGTTCAGGGGGAATACTGACCATTGGAGGGGATCCCAAAAGGTCTCCAGGAGAAGGGAGAACATCAATTGTACTTTCTCTAAGGCAGAAGTGAGGAGGAATACTTGTTGATATGGGGGGTTAGCCTGTATATATGTGACGAAGAGTCAGAATATTGAGTACAGGGAAATAGCAAATTGGTAAATTTTGCTGGAAAAAACAGTGAATAAAAGGAGGATAATGTGTAATTAGCCTGGAATGAGAGGCTTTTGGATTATTCAAAGGTTCTCTAGGAAGACTGATGGAGTGATGAAGGAGCCAGGTAAGGTTATTGGGAAGAATTAAACAGCACTAACTAATGGCTGGATTTCTCCTATTTGCAATATGTTTCATATATATGTATGTATATATATGTATGTGTATATATATATATACATCCTTCGTCTTCTTTCTGCTCACAGGATAACTACTCAACTCAGGCTTTCATTATCTCTTGCATGGATTATTACGGTTGCTTCATAATTGAACTCCACGTCTCCAGTCTTTTCCCTCTCCAATGCATTTTCCACACAGTTGCCAAAGTGATGTTCTTAAAGCAAAATCCTATTTCATTACTCAGGAAGTTACAGTGGGTTCCTATTACTTCTAGGATTAAATACAAGTCCCTGTTTGTCAGTAAAGCCATTTACAATATATCTCCAACCTACTTTCAAGGCTTATTACGTATTGTTGTTGTTATTATTCGGTCATTTCAGTAATATCCAACTTTTCATGACCCCATTTGGGATTTTCTTGGCAAAGATATTGCAGGGGCTTGACATTTCCTTTTCCAGCTCATTTTACAGATGATGATGAACTGAGTCAAATAGGAACTTGTCTGGGTTGCATAGCTAGTAAGTGGTTGAGTGAATTTGAACTCAGGTCTCCCTTTCTCCAGACCTGGAGTTGGAGCCAATTAACTCTACATTATTATATATTACCAACCCTCATGGAAACTGACCTTGCTGCACTTCATAGATGCTATACCACCTCTCTCCCTCCTCAGATATGCCTCTTAGCATTCTTCCAAGGCACAGTCCAAACTTTACCTCCTGTGAAGCCTCTTTTGCATCAACTAGTTCCCAGTGTATTTCCAAATTTCCAATATACAATATACAAATCTATTTTGTATATTTTTATATATCCTTATGGTATATATGTTGTATGTCCAAAATATAACTCTTTAAAGAAGGAATTATTTCATTTTTATTCTGTATTCCTTGCCCCAAATAGAACCCTGGGCAAATTCTTGGACTCAATAATACTTTAAGCAAAAATTGCAAAAGAGATGCCCATCTGTATTGTTTGATAGATTGACTGTTTTCCTCATTTGAGAATTTCTTATATCAATGAAATCATATGTCCAATTTCCATCCCTCTCCCTGATTCCATATCTCAGGGACCAGCACTTAATTTTTTTGTTGATTGTTTCACCTTCATGTGCTCTGGTAGCCTGTAATCAATGCCACTGAGACACCATGTTTTTCTTCACATGCATGTGTGTGCTATTACGTATCTAGCACTGAGGTAGAGGACTGCATGAAAAAACACTGAAATCAAGATCAGAATTTCTGTATCACTGAAAACATTTGCTTTAGCCACTTCACTAAGAATGTGTTTTTTGCTAGTAGTACTGGAATCTTGTCAGGAAAAAAGTTGCAACATTCTTACCTAGAGATATATATAGTTGACTATACTGACTTGAAATCTCTTAACCAGAGACTGTTAACACTTTTGTATGACAGATCTCTTTGGCAGTCTGGTGAATATTATGTACCTATTAACAGTATATTATTTTTAAATGTAAAAATTAAATACACAGGATCAATTATATTGAAATGCAGTTTTAAAATATACATATATATATATATATATATATATAAATTTAGATTTTTCAAGGCAATGGGGTTAAGTGGCTTGCCCAAGGCCACACAGCTAGGTAATTATGAAGTGTCTGAGACTGGATTTGAACTCAGGTACTCCTGACTCCAGGGCCGGTTCTTTATCCACTGCGCCACCTAGCTTCCCTAAAATATTTTTAAAAGGAAATTAACAGACTCTAGGTTAATAATTCTTTTTCAATAAGGAATGAATTATCATAACATCCACTTCTATAGTCAGACCAAACTATTAAGACCAAAAGAATGAAATATTGGCATTTTAAAAATGAATCAATATGTATCTTGATCAGATATTCACCATTTCTGAAGCCTCTCCAGAATCAAACTGAAAGAAACACAGGTGAGAGAAAAGCTCATTAATTATTTTCCTTGAAGGCATTCATGACCCCAGGGTGCATAAAGAAAGGAAATCGCTTCTACTGGCTGATTGACCTTTTTGATGAATAGGTCAGCTTGCTATAATCCATAAATCTCCATATTCTGACAGAAAGTTATGAAACATTCCGAATGTCTTTAGGTTTTTGGTTTCATAAAGTAATGTAAATGTAAAAAAAGTTAACATTCAAACTATATACATATATTTATGTGTATATATAATTATATAGAAATATAATTATTACTTATATCAGGGATTATTAACCAGACATTCTGGGCAGTCTGGTGAAGCCTATGAACCTTTTCTCAGAAAAATATTTCTAAATGCAAAAAACAAAATATATGAAATTACAAGGGAAACAAATTATATTAAAATCCAATTATTTATATAACTATATTATATTATTATATACAAATGTGTACCTATAGCAAAGGGCAACATAGAAACATTCAAGTTCATGGACCTCAGGTTAAGAAATTAAGAAACCTCGTGTTTTCATCTTCAAAGTCATATTAGTAAGAGGCTATGTGCTATAACAAATGAACAATGAACTGAAAATCAGGGGACCAGAAGTCTTGTTCCTTATTTGCCACTGACTGGTGTTGTGTCCTTGGACTAATCTCCATGCCTCAGTTTCATTATCTGTCCCTCTACAAACTGAAGAGATTAAGCTCCATAATCACTAAATTCCATTTTAGCTCTAACTTCATTCATTAATTAAATTCCATGAAATGCAAAATTTAAAATAAGTAATTATCTAAAAAAGTACCTCAATTTTATGAAAACCAAGCGATATTAGCTGAAAATTTCATCAACTTGCACAAAAGTATTGTTTTTCCAAACAAAAAGTTGTTCACTTTCTCAAATCATAGCATGCATTATGAATTTTCCTTGAAACTACGGAATCTGTGCAATGGATAGATATTACATCATGCAACTAGCATGTGCTTAGCATGGCCAGACACTTAGCAATGAAATCATCCTAAGTACCATTAAGACACTTACAAAGGAAGGCTTCAAAAATGAAATGTCAAGCAGAAATTATGAGGTTCCTATTTCTTCAATGTAATTGAAGTAGTTTATTCTTAAAGGGTATTCTTTGCTCGTCTACTATCTTCTGATTTCTCCTGGCATAAATTATTTACTTGCAGCAAGTAGTAAATCAGGGTGAAATCTGAACTGTACATGCTCGGTATTTAAGCTGTAACTGCATCACTCTAAGTATCCTCTCATATTCTCAGTCTCCTTCTAACAAAAGGAATCAGGTGAGTATGAGTGGTTTAGCAATGAATGCACCAATATTACTGAAGAAAATAAAATCAAAGATCTTCTCCCAATAGGAACATCTTCATTTTTAAAGGATAGTTGAAATACAAGCACTCACCTTGTTAAGTAGGGCTAATGACAAAATTTCACTAAACTACATTTGTTTAATAATACTGCCTCCTGTGAGATAAATTCAAATTTTCTTCCAAAGTAGACCTGAATTCTGTATCAGGGTTTTTAATATTTACCTTTTTTTTCAGACTAAACTGTATCATGGTGCTTGAGAGAGACAATGTGGCAAATCCTATTTACTACATTCAGAGCTTGTTTTTCTACCTTGGGTCTCTGAGAATGTATTTCCTTCTTGACTCAAACTCCTGTAATCCTTAGTTCCCTTTAAGGTTTGGATTAGGTCCCATTTATAGTAGGTTACATTTCTTCAAAAAGCTATCGTGGAAGCCAGGAAGACCTGGGTTCAAATCCTGCCTCTGACACATACTGTCAAACAATCTCAAAGAGCAAGATTATCATACAAATTTAATTTGGTGGTGTTTATTGCAGAAATCTACCTGACCCTGAAGGACAGCAATAATCATTTAACTTTCGATTGCTCTAGGCATCTACGAATGTAAAATGCAGAGAAGGAGTCCTTTGGTAGTTGTCTGTACCCATGGAATTATATGTCTAATCACTTCCTTTATCTTTATACATACCATGTATCCATAGAACCACTGGATTTATTTTTGTTTGTAACAAGAAGCAGATTTAAAAGGATAGTATTTAAGTTTCTTGGAGAAAAGAAGTTGATATTTTTAAAGAAAAAGTAATTTTAAACACTGAGAATGAATTTTGATGACATGGTCTGTGCAAGTCATAATTTTCACAGCTTATTATATAACCTTAAATTCAGGATTAATGCATCATGAGGAAATCATAATAATATCCCAAGCCTTTTTAGGTTTTTTCTGCTTTCTACTGAATGAGACACCATATACTTCTCTGTATCAATTTCTACCCTCTTTTAAGGGAATGGTGGATTGAATCAGTACAGAAAATCTCATGGAGATAATAAATATGATCGTACTCGTATGCAGTCACTGAATTCAATCTGGATTGCTTACTCTTCATTCTAATCCACCATGATACACAGCAATATGAAAGCCACAAATGGCTTTCCACACGCTCAAAAAGGATTCTTGGTGAACGAGGAATCATTTGAGGTTTCTAATTTAATAAGAAAACTCTTAGTAACAAGAAAAATCTGCCAAAGTGAAATATTCTCTATGTTCAGGAAACCCAATACCATTCTATCAAAAATACACAGAGGTTCATGGAATAAATAACACCATTCTGAAGTGACCATAGTGATACTATCCATAGTTCAAATGGATACAATGCTGTATCAATGACAAATCCTATTTGTTTCATTAGAACTTGCTATTCCACCTTAGGTCTCTCTAAGAATGTATTCCCTTCTTGACTCTACCTTTTAGAATCCTTAGCTTCTTTAAAGTCTTAGATTAGGTGAAGTTTATAAAAGGTTTCTCCTGTTTGCTCTAGCTGTAGACCCTTTTTTCCTTTGCCATTCATTTAGTATTTATTTATTATCTATGTAAATATTTCAATCTCTCCTTCCTCTTCTCCCTACTTCCTCCCAATGCCAAATAACAGAAAGTAAGTTACTAGAATATAGGCACATTTTCTTTTGCTTTTTTATCCATAATACCTTTTATAGTTCTTTGCTTATAGAAGACAATAAATACTTATTAAGTGGAATTAAATTGAACAGAAAATATTAACCTTACAATAATCTCATGCATATCACTGTTAGATACTAAGAAATGTAGTTCATACCTGATATTCAGACTTTCCAAGGATGGATAAATAAGCTGGTTAAGGGTCATCATAGTGCCATAGGACTTTAGAAATTATAGATGGAATTTACCTAGAAACTATCCTTAGAGCTGTCCCTCCCCCAAACATTGGCAAATAAATGAAGAAACACAATGCCACAAAGCTCTTCTGTAGAAAGTTAAAATAAAAGACTTAAAATATTAAGTGTTACATAAATACTTCTAAACACTTTTGGTGGTGATATTCAGGATGCGTTTAGGAAGAATGCTTACCTAAAAGCAAATCTTTTAGAGAAAGATATTTTCTGACACCTTAAAAAGTCATAAAGTGAGGGGTAGAGCCAAGATGGCTGCATGAAGGCAGGAATTCCTGGAAACTCATTCCCCCAAAACTCCAAAAGCTGTCAAATTATGACTCTAGCCAAAATTTAGAGGGGCAGACCCCAGGGAAAGACTGATTTCCTACGTCAAGACAAATTAGAAGTTCCAAATGAAAGTCTGTTTCACTGGGACTGCGGGGTGGAGAAAGCTGCTGCAAGGACAGCGAGGCAGGGTGTCTAGATCCCTGGGGGTGCCTGGCCCATGGTGGTGGGGGTAGTTTCCAGAACTCCTGGCCCAGGGATCACTGGGAACAGCTTGAAGGGGTGGTGAGAGAACTCTGTTGCATCAATGTGAGTGCAAACCGAGCACTGGTCTCAGAGCAGCCTTGCAGAGACAACCTATAGCAGGAATCAGGGAAGCCAGACTGTACCTCCAGAACTCAGACCACAGACTTTAAAGGAGTCAGGCAAGACTGCAGAGGTCTCTCTGCTCTTCCTGGGGCAGGACTCAGCTGTTTGCCCATACTCAGATCCAGGTTATAGTTTGGGCCCCCATACCACATAGTTGAGGAGGGACCCTCCTCACAGCTCCAGGGCAGAGGGGAGGGTCTGTGGTCATCCACATACCAAAGCACAGGCAAGAGAGTAGTCAGAGCCTCTCATAAGACCTTGAAGAAATTAACATTCCTATGGGTTGTCCCAACCCCTCCCCCCCTAAAGACTTGGGAGTGTGGTAAATCAGTCATATCCTGAGGAAATGAGTAAATAAAAGAAAAAGAATCTGACAATAGAAAATCAATTTGGTCCCATGAAAGATTCAGAAGATGACAAAATCAAAGATTCTGTATCCAAAACCTCCAAGAGAAATAGAAAATGGGCTCAGGCTATGGATGAACTCAAAAAAGACTTTGAAAAGCAATTAAGGGAGGTAGAGGAAAAATTGGGAGGAAAGATGAGAGCACTGCAGATAAATCATGAAAACCAAATCAGCAGCTTGGTGAAAGAAATACTAAAAAGGGGGGGGGGCAACTAGGTGGTGCAGTGAATATAGCACTAGCCCTGGAGCAAGGAGGACCTGAGTTCAAATCTGATCTCAGACACTTAATGATTACGTAGCTGTGTGACCTTGGGCAAGTCACTTAACCCTATTGCCTTGCAAAAACCAAAAAATTAAAAAAAGTTAGCATAAAAAAAGAAATACAAAAAATACTGAAGAAAATAATATGTTAAAAACTAGTTTAGGTCAAATAGAAAAAGAAATACAACAGGAAAATGAAGAGAAGAATGCCTTAAAAGGTAGAACTGGCCAGCTGAAAAAGGAGATTAAAAAAACTCTCTGAAGAAAATAACTCCTTAAAATGCAGAATGGAACTAAAAGAAGCCGATGATTTTGCAAGAAGTCAGGAAGAAATAAAACTATTTCCCCAAAACCTCCAATTAAAAGAAAATGCAAAATACCTCATTGGGAAAACAACTGACCTTGAAAACAGATCTAGAAGAGATAATTTAAAAGTTATTGGGCTACCTGAAAGTCATGACCAGGAAAAGAGCCTAGATTTCATTTTTCGAGAAATAATACGGCAAAATTGCCTGAGATCCTAGAAGCAGAGGGTAAAATAGAAATTGAGGGAATTCACTGATCACCTCCTGAAAGAGATCCCAAAAGAAAAACTTCCAGGAATATCATGGTCAAATTTTGGAACTCCCAAGTCAAAGAGAAAATACTAAAAACTGCCAGAAACAAGCAATTCAACTATTGTGGCTCTATAGTCAGGATTACATAGGATCTAGCAACATCTACATTAATGACTTGTAGGCCTTGGAATAAGATATTCTGGAAGGCAAAATATATTAGTTTATAACCGAGAATCAGCTACCCAGCAAAACTGAACATCCTCTCTCATGGGAAAAGATATACTGTCATTGAAACAGGGGACTTTCAAACTTTCCTATTGAAACAATCAGAGCTGAGCAGAAAGTTTGATCTCTAAGTACAGGACTCAGGTAAACCACAGAGAAGGCAGAAGAGAAGGACTAACTGTGAGGAACTTAATGATGTTAAACTGTTTGTATTCCTGCATGGGAAGAAGATATTGATAACTCATATGAACATTCTCATTTATAAGAGAAGTTAGAAGGAGCATATATAGGCAGGGCACAGGAAGTAGTGGAATATAATGGTATAATATAGTAAAAAGGTGGAGTCAATGGGTGATAAAGGGAAGTACTGGGAGGAAGAGAAAGGAGAGGAAGAAGGAGCTAAGAAATTTCACATAAGAGTTAAGAAAAAAGCTTTTTCATTGGACTGGAATGGGGAAAGGTGAGGGGGGGAAATGAGTGAGCCTTCATTCTCATCAGAAATGGCTCAGAGAGGAAATAACACACAATTAAAAGGGTATAGAAATCTATCTTACCTTAGAGAAAAATGAGAAGGGATATAAGGGGGAATGGGGGGCAGGGAAGGGCAGAATAAGTGATAGAAGAGGGAAGATTGTGTGAGAGGGTACTCATATACAACACACTTTTGAACAGGGACAGGGTGAAAGAAGAGAGAGAATAGAATAAATGAGAGTGGGAAGGAATAGATTGGAGGGAAATACAACTAGTAATAGCAATTGTGGGAAAAATATTGAAGCAACTTCTTTGGTGGATTTATGATAAAGAAGACAACTCATCCCAGAGACAAAGCCATTGGAATCTGAACACAGACTGAAGTACATTTTTTTCTCTCTCACTATTTTTAAGGTTTCTTATCTTTTTGGAAGGGAAGGGGGGTTTATGTTTACTCTCACAAGATTATTGTAATGATATAAAATAAATAAACCAAAAAAGATGCCTAAGATTATCCAATTGAAAAACAACTAATAAGCAGTTATTAATATTCTTCATGACACCTCAAATATATTCCATTTCTCCTTTTTCAAAGTGCCTGAAAGGCTTTCCCCTCTCTCATCTTTGGAATCCTTAGCTTAGTTATATTGCCACTTTTTCCATGATTGTCTTGGTTATTAGTGATCCTTGAAGTTTCCTTGTGTTTACTTTTATATTTTACCTATTTTGAATACATGTACATTCAAGAGAATAAAATTTATCAAGGGCAAAAATAAGTCAGAAATTGTTTTTGGCAGACAATTATTGGAAGGGTTGAAAAAAGGTCATAGAATTGTGCCTTCTTTCAGATATTATGCACTTAAATCATTCCCATTCTGAATTTAACCAGTCTTTGTTTTTAAGAATCCCTAGCAAAGGAAATTACACAGATTCACTTAGAAACACACAACGAAATCTCACAACTTACACTCAAAGTGAACTCCTCCTTATATCTAATCTGTCCTGTAATAACATCAGCTTATTTTTTACCTTAGTAAGAAACAGGTAAAAGAGCTTGTGCCTTCATGTTCCAGAGAAGCTTTGTATGTATCATTTATTTGTTAGTCTTTTCTAGTCCAATTTAAATTTTATTAGTTTTCAAAACATTTCCCTTATTATTTTTTCAATATCCTTTAATAATTTCTTCAGATTTCCACTGATTTTTCTGTACTTTGCCATATCTCTCTTCAATGATGAAATCTAGAATTAGCCAGGGTATTCCAGTAAGGCAAGATTATTACCAGGAACAGTTGCCTCATATTCATATATATATATATATATATGTATATATATATATACATATATATATGTGTGTGTGTGTGTGTGTGTGTGTTGTTAATGAATCTAACTATACTGTTTGTACTTTCAAGCATAGTACCACCTTATATAGCAATTAGATGGCATAGTGGAGAGTGCCAGACTGTATTGATGAAGGCTCATATTTTTACTTCAAATCTTATTCTAGATACTATCTGTGTGACCCTAGGCAAGTCCCAACTTTAATGTTGTTTACCTTAGTTGTCTTATCTATAAATGAGCTGCAGAAAGAAATGGCAAACCACTTCAGTATCTTTCTCAAGAAAATTTCAAATCGAGTCACAAAGAGTTGAATACCACTGAACAGCAATAAGACCATTTTATAAAGGCTAGACCAACTTGTTGTCGACTATAATTCTCCTTTTTTACCCTCTACTGGTACAACACAATTGTACATATAGGTTATATAACATTTTCCTAATTCATTGTTGAGTATCTTGAAAGACAAAATCATTGATCGTTCAATATCAACATTGTTATTATCATTTCCCCCTTGATTTTTCAGATTTGTTTTGCCATTAAAGGTTAAAGTGTTGCTATGTTTCTATTATGACTTTTAATTAATACCTTGCTTTTTCAAAGTTTATATATACATATATGTATGTAAATATTTTTATTCTTGATTTCTCTCTCCCTCCTTTACTTGCTACTGTGCAAGATTTTTCCTGGTATTCAAGTTTATTAAACTAATTACTAGAATTAGCATTTTTCCATTGACTTTTTTCACCTTCTAAGTTTTTCAAAAACAGTAGCTATTAATCCTACAGGGAGATTATGTTGTGATGAATTCCTAGGCTTCAATCATTGGGATTTACAAATTTGAATATATTTAGTGGTTTAGTTTTGCACCAGGCTTTCCCCTAGCTTCACTTTTTTTATATTTTCATTTTTTGCCAACTGTCCCTATTCTGAATTACCATTTCATTCTTTAAAACATAGTATTTAGCACCACTAGTTTCTTCTTGCTCCCTCTATCAAGCTTCAAAATAATTCTAGGTGACTGAAAGTATATTGGTACCATCAAAAGAAAGGGAAAACCTTGGGAGAAGGGGCAGATTTTAAAAGGGATTATGACTATAATTGTGGGAATGATTTTGAGGTGTCACTGGAATGCCATATTTTCTTTCAAATGTATACCAACCAGGTGTTATTGATGATATTTAAGTTATGTTTAATTGTATCCTGAGAGTCATAGCAAAAAAACCCAGAAATATTTATTTTGAAGATATTTTATGCTATATTACTATATATATATATATATATATATATATATATATATACACACACACACACACAAAGATGTATATATGTGTGTATTTGCAAAGCAATTTTGCTTTCTGAAATTCCTTCTTTAAATGTCAGTCAATCATTTGTAACAAGAAATTGCCTAGATTATGAAAGGATCAGAGAAGTTACATTGGAATGTCATTCCTTTTCTAAAAGTTTATGAGTCAGCATTGATATATAACCTGTGAAAATTGAATTCAGTATTTCCCCCCCCCCCAGAAAATTGCCAGTGTAGATTATTCTTTCAATCTGAAGTCTGAGAAGTCAAAATACAAAAAGGAAAATCAGTAATCTAGAATTTTGGTCAAAAGGCGTTAATGTATTTGTTTCAGAAAAGATTTGACTTATAATTTTTTGGAATTCTCAATCCTTTAAAACAAAATGCTTATTTGTTTCAATTTTCATGTGTGATCAAAATCTCACTGAAGAAAAAGACAACTTTAATGGCAGGGCTTTTTAAATGTCAAATTTCAAACTTATTTAAGTTGGAATTGACTTAGGTTGAAGGATTCGTATCTTGCAGACATACACACGTGCATGTAGGCATGTATAAAAATCCAAATTCAATTCATAAAATACTATAGTAAAAGAATTTTTATTTTTGTATTTATTTTGCTTTTTTTCCACTTTATCCTTTGAAAAGTAGTCAAAGTTACTGAAAATCCCCCACTTCAGATTCCAGATCTAAGCAAGCTTAAAATGGTCTCTGATTTGATTTTACACTTGAATATTTTGTTTACAATAATTTCAAGGGCAAAGTCTCTTTCCAAGGCTGAGCTTCAAAACAATATTGTTGGTTGCCAGAACTGACTGGTTTGAAATGTACAGTCAGTGAAAAAATATTTCTATATTTCTTTTTTGAAATAAGTTTATTTTTGTAGAATGTTCAAAAGTACTTGTATTTCTACCTTTATACTAAATGTATAGATATATTTTATAGAATATCATAAATTTGTAATGTCAAAGATGATTGTTCCCTATTGTATTTAGAAATATTAACAGATAAGTATAAAAATTCTACACGTTTGCCTAGCTAATAAATTGGTGCATTTTATTTTATTACAGTTTTGATACATTTTTAACTTATATAGTAACTGTGTTACTTTACTTATTTGAATTGACTTATCTATGAACACTTCAAAATTCTTCCCTATACTGTATTTCTCAATAATGTTGCCAAATTTTTCCTGTATTGCTAGGAATAAATTTAGGATGACTACCTAAAATTCTTTGTAGAATCCAAATCAGAGTATACTAATTAAAGATAAATTAAATATATATAGATATAATATATAGAGATAGACAGATAGACAGATATGTAGACATATATATATATATATATATACATATATATATATATATATATAAAATATGAAATTGAGGATATTTTACAAAGATATAACTAACCTTCTATTAAGTAAAACTGTCCCAAAGTGGAAAGAGTTATGTAGAGAATGAATTCTCATTCCCTGGAAATTTCAGAAGAGAAGACTATATTGCATTCTTGTTTAAGAACAATTGAAAATGTATTCTGTGAAGTGCTGAATGTTATAACACATAGCCTATAAAACAAAGGCATACCTACAATCATTTTACCATTGCTTTAGAAGACAATTTAAAAAACTAATTTCATTAGTATAAATGTACCCACAAATATGGTCAAACCAAGTTAAAATTGTTTTTTGTAATTTAATATCAAGAATTTAAAAATTAAGAATATTTGAAATTATAGGAAACAATTTAGTAAAGGCTCTGGAATTGAAGATATATATTTTTAATTTTAAATTGTCCTAACATTAGAATATGTGGATGATTTTTTGGGAAGAGGGTGATAAGGCATCAGAAACTATAATGGGCAATCTCAAGATTCATGAAGTCAATATGGATGAAAACACTTTTGAAAAGTGTAAAGGTCTTTGGAGATATAAAATTTTTTTTGTGTAAGATTTGCTTTGGGTTCATTTACTAAAGCTTATTCAAATCATCAAATATTTATTAATCACCTATTATAAACATGATACTCTATAAGGGAGGAGAAAATGACAAAAAGAAATGAAACATTGCCCAGATCAAATGGATAAGATGAATGATTCCTTTCTCAGTTATTCTGAGAGGTTTTTGTTTGTATGTTTATGTGAGGTAATTGGGTTTAAGTGACTTGCCCAGGGTCATACAGCTAATAAGTTTTAAATGTCTGAGTCCAGATTTGAACCAGGTCTTCCTGAAGCCAGGGTCAGTGCTCTATATTCTGAGAATTTTAAAAGGTTGTTTGAGCAATGTATTTAATAAATTAAACACAAATCCATCAAGTAGTTACTGCAATATATAAAAAGAATTGTACCAGGCATAATGAAGGGGGCAGGGAAGGGCTGGACCTGTGATTTCATTAATATGGGCAATTGCTGATGTATTTCAAAACTCATTCTACCCATGAAGATTATAGGGAGTTAAGTAAACCACCAAGAAGTTAAATAAATTCCCAGGTCACACAACTAATAGGTGTCAGAGGCAGGGCTCGAAAGGTGGGCCACTTGTCCACTTGGGCTCACTATCACATAGACCACGTTACTTGTAAAATTTCAAAGCACTTGGCATTCCTAAGTACTCTCCAATCCAAATACTAAACAGGTCTTACCATTCTTAGCTTCCAAGATCAGATTATATGAATTCAGGATCATGTGACTGAATTGAGGGAGATTAAAAATATAAATAACCTATCTTCCAAAAAAAGGATGCTTTTAATTAAGTGGTAGAGTCAAGACATTTAATAAGAATACTGAATTGAAGAAATATACACATTGCTAATGACACAAATATAGAGTGGAGAGTAGAACTGATTGGACTCAGCAATTAATGGGACTTGGAGAAGGGGAATGGGTAATATTCCACTGAAACTTCATGCCTCAGTGTCTAGAAATAATTTTTTATATATAAACAGGGTGCCATGAAGAAAAGTATCATTGCAGAAAGAAGGTGAATTCAACAGTTTTGGATAGATTGAGGTGAAGGCACCAACAGAACATCCAAGAGAGATATCTTAGGTATTTGGAATTTTATGTTAAGGAACTCAAGACAGAGGGTAATCACAAAAATGTGGTAATGAATATTGAGGTATTAGAAACAATAACTACACTCTTTAGTTATCTGACAATGAATCATAAAAGCTATCAAACTACAGTGAAAGAGAGTAAAGGAATTAATTAATAAAGAAGAACCAAAGGTAGTTTGGTTTCTCTTAAATTTGAGGAAAAATATCCGTCATTCCATCTGAAATGACACAAGCAGAGATCTCATGAAGGAGATTGTGAGTTTTATCTATTTATCTATTTTATCTAGTATGATTTTTCCCATCCCATATCTATAGTTCTATAATCTGAAGCTAATCAATTATGCATAACAAGTTCATTGCTTGGATAAATTACATCACTCATTACTTGAGTAAAAAGTTTAGAAAAGCCACCATTATTTGATTCTCTCTTTTTCTGACTGTAAAAAATATTTTGGGTGAAAGTAAATATTTTGTCTATAAGAACCTAAGGAATAACCCAATTATAATAATCTATTCATGCTTGCTATTTAATACTTTACTTTTCTACCTATAATTTTTCCACCTTTTAACCATGTAATAGCAAAAAGTTCAAGGACAAGTTTTATGCCTATGAATAAAAATCAACTATGTGCGCTAAAAAATATTCCAGTCTCATGTAAATAGTGCAAGAAAAAAAATGATTACTGACCATAATACTAAACTTGAATGATTGAATGTTCCAAGATAATCTGTAATGAATATAAGAGAGAAACAGAGAAATGGAAAGTCTCCAATATTCACTTTCAAAACATTTTTTTAGGATAAAAGAAAATTAAGAAGAAATGATCTAAGTGTGATATTAAAGGAGAAACTGCTTTGTGCTTAACACATTAGAGAAATCATTCAAAAAGAGTTCATCCTTACAAGAAGATTATCCTGTAATGTTGCCAAGGTCACTGTCACTTTGTGTTAACAGCCATGTGAAGTATATGTCAGTCTCTAAGTTAAATCTGCCTTCTTCCTCCTTCACTGCTGCATAATGGCCAACCTCTTAATGCATACTGACAAATTGAGGTGAGAGAATAAGTTTTCCAAAATATAGGTAGGAGAGTTGTAGTCTTCCACTCTTTTAATTCTACCAAATAAGTAGCACATAAATCCTAGCAGAAAAGAGGTCCTAAATTCACCATCCTGAAAACTGTTTCATTTGAAACAAGTACTAAGAACATTAGAATTATTAATGTCTGCAATATAATTTTTTTTACAAATATACATTTGCTTAAATATTTATATAAATATTTTAAATACATGAATGACATTTTTTATTTAGAAAATTTCTTTGGAACATGGCAACAGAGTGTTTTCATATCAATAGTTAAACTCTATTGCAGATCAGTTGCTCTCATTCATCAATATTATTTATCATCCACAGAAAAAAATGTGAGTAGTATGTGAATATTGGCTCCTGAATACATTTAGTTCCTAAAGTTTAGTAGACTTGTTTATGTAACTTGAGTAAAAAAATAGAATAACATAGCTTTTTTCCAATTGTATATTTAAGTAGAATAAATCATACATAAAAGAATAAATGTTGTTCTAGAATGCCACAATAAAACTTGATCATTATGGACATCAAAATTAAAAATCTACCACATTCTGCCTGTATCTCAATTTAAGGTCTAATGATTACAGTACATTAAACAACTGTCCAGGGAATAAGATGCTAAAACATTCTATTCAGAATTAAAGATAATATAATCTGATATTCTTTTTCTTTTATTGTAATCTATCAAAACAGTAAAAGTGAATTTTCACTTTTGAGCATTTGTAAAATGATCTATTTCAGTCAATTGTAATTCAAGGGAAAAATCAAAAATTCTCATTTACAATCAACATTCTTTTTAAAGTTTAGATAACTGAAAGCTTGAGCAATCTTAAAAAAAGTTCTTCCATACCATCTCTAAAATTAATTGATACTCATTATGATTATAAATTAGTAACCATATATTTTAGATTTGTGTAAAAAATCCCACTATTATTTTTTAAATCCACCAAATGAAGGCTTTTCAATGAAGTTCTGTATTAATTGTTAAAATATTTCTCATTGTTTCATTTTTTATTCATTAAAACTTCGTAAGGTACTTTAAATCCTTTTTGTGTTTCAATGGGATATATTAAACAGCCAAAGAAACATTAAATGACTATTTCATTAGCATCTGTGGCTAAGGAAAAAAATGGAGATATTAGAGGGAGATAATACAGTGTATGATGAAAAGTGGAAATGCTGCCATTTGGAAGTGTTCTGTTTTCTCTATTGCTAATGTAGAAGACCCTTCCATTCTGGAAATCATTTGAAATGGATTCTGGCATTAAAAACTGTCTTTTAGTGAGTTTTTAATTTTGCTTGTATCCAAGTCACCTCACTTTGGAGGTCAAGAGCATTACCAACAAATTCCAATGGTACAAACATCTTTAAGAATTCAGAACAATTTTAAAATTGAGAGCAAATTTTAAACTCATGTGGAGAAGAGCCAGTAGTACAGAAGTTGGATGGAAAAATTTGTCTTGTTTGAAATAGAGGAGGCATAATAAATAATAAATTTATTATTTAAAACAATAAATAAATCTCTTCTCTCTATTGACGTTGTCACCTCCCAAATTTAGGTCATCATCTATTGTCAAGATTATTAGAATATTCTATGTGATATGCCACTCAAAGTCCTTCTCTCTCTGGTTCATCTTCCATATAGCTTCCAAAGTAATATTCAGAAGCACAATTTGTTATTCTCCTGATTACTAAAGTCTAGGAGGACCCTTCCACAACTAGGATCAAATATAGATTTCTGTTTTCCAGGCTCATTATGCAACAGTCTCCTCTATACACTCCAAGGTCTGATCAAACTAGTCTTTCTGTTTTGACATGGCACTCCATTTTCCTTCCATGCCTTTGTATAAATTGCCCCCTCCTTCCCTCCCCTTCCCCTGTAGCATGTTTGGATTTTATTCCCTCCTCATTTCTGCCTCCTAGAATCTTTAGTTTCTTTCAAAGATTAGCTTAAGTACCATCTGTTACATGAGGTCTTTCCTGATCTTTCCTCATACAAATTATCTTATACTTATTTTATACATATTCTGTGCATATTCTATGTGGACATATTATCTTCTCCTGTTGAATGTAAGTTCCTTGAGATATAGGATTCTTTTGCTCTATTTTCCAATATGTTTTCACACAATTTGAAAAGTATGCAATATTAACATTCTTAAGTACAATATTTCTATTGTGATTGATAAAATGTTAAGTGATTTCAGGAAGGTTTTCTATGGAGATTATATGGGAATATCTACAAGATTTGCACAGGATGAGGTGTGGCTGTGATATATTATGATATCCATCATTTCAGTGGGTATTCTTATGAATTGCATTCCAGATTCATCAACATACCAAAGCATATTAACATGGTATAAATGTCCTATCTATGTATCTATCCAGAAATGTATTTCATCACTATTATTTTAGAATATAAAATATGATTTACTGTTATTACTGATCTGGAGGTCCTTCTTGCTTTAAAATTATATGATTCTGTGTACATATAAAATATCTTAGATATGATTGAATATCTTCTTGATGAATACTGATGAAGTAGGTGGTAATTTTGGCTTTCTCTAGACTAATATTGACATTCAAAAAATACTGACCATTAATAATGTAGCAATAATGACCTCTTAATTGCCTTGCCAATGGGAAACTGAATGTATGAATAAAGTTCATGAATAGTCAAAATGCCACTCATTTCTGCCTCTGTCTCCACCACCCATTTTATATAGTCTATACAAATAGTAAAAGTGGTTGATTTAAATTTATCTTCCCTTGACTCTTCCTACTGTAAACTGAAGTTACAACATGCAACAGAATGGTTAAAAGGTCATTTTAGATAAAAGATGGGTGGAAAAGCAATTTTATTTGATAATCAATTCCTAAATAATGCAGAAGTGACTATAGTGGAAATGCTGTCATACAGTATCATATAAATATGAATATTACCTGAGGTTTTTAAAAATGATAAATTGACTTACTAAGTATAATGTGCTCAATTACTCCATAGCTTTAAAAGAAAAAAAACCATCCAACTCAGTCAAATGCTTTCACAAACACACATATACACATTTACACATATATAATAGATTATTATATTGGATGTAAATTAAAATACATATAAGAATTATTTCAAAGGTTATGCCTCCCAATTCATCATAAGTTTTTTCTTTCTTTTTTTTTCATTATGAGAATATTCCTTATGTGACAGTATAAAATAAAAACAGTCAAATATGTTCATTTACTTCATATACTGAAGTGTCATAATTTTTAAAAGAAATATAAAATTATAATCTAATAAGAAAACTATTATCAAACTTGTATCTTATATAAGAAATAAATGAGGCACCCTTGAGTCATTTGCTGTTCATTTCTACAGAATGAGGAATTATATAAAATGGAGAAACTATTTTACCAAGGCAGGGCCCAAGGGCAAAAAAATTCCAAAATCAAGGTAGATGTCTTCATAGGATAAGTATCAACATTGGAGTTCCAGATCCCAGAAAGTAGTGGGACATGTCAATGTCATTGAGGTAGTTCTCATGTGACCACTTTATCACACCAAGGCCAATTCATCAGTAGAACTAATGCAGAGAAAAAATACTCCACAGGAATGGGCATTATTGTTCATTCTTGGCTAAAGAGGCAAATCTATTTAAAGTACACACACACACACACACACACACACACACACACACACACAGATACACGATTGTGTGTTCACACATACGCAAACCTTGGAAAGTAAGTAACTTTTGCCAAAGTTCCAAAATTGCACTTTCAACCGGTGAATTTGGTTGAGTAAGTAATAATTGAAAAGGCAAGGAGATTTTTTTCTTCCCCTTGGTGGTTTACTATATGGAAATTAAATTCATGAAATATACTGCACTGGATTTGTCTGAACTTTCTCTATTCTTGAAAAAAATGCAAGAATGAAATTTTAGTTGGATTTCCTGTAAGCAAATAAGATATTATTATTAAACCAATGAATTGTTAATTAAAAATAAATTGGTCACTATTAATTAAACTCATGTTTTAATGAAAAATTTATATTTATATGCTAGAAATTGTTTATTAAAGATATATTTTATGATTTATTTTCCTATTAATACATTAATATGAATCATACTTTTTAGTATGCAACTGTGATTTTATTGGTGTGAGAAACTCTCAGTATGGAAATACTTTCCACTGATATAGATGAGTAATTCCCCTGGAACCCATCAACATTGACAGTTGTTTTGAAACTCTGAAAAATAATGTGATTTGCACAATCTCAACTACTGAGAGGTTAAGTGACTTGACCAAATGTGCTACAGTCAGTATGTGTTAGAGGAAGAACTTGAAGTCAGGTCTTCCCAACTCTAAGTTTTGTATATAGCTCTGCATTTCCATCTTGCATAAAATTAGGTATATAACAAGTCTTCAATAAAATCATTTTGACTGTAGGATAAAGATTGTATCCTTGCTAGTAACTGACCAATAATTGTGTACTAGTCAGGAAATGTATACAGACAGTAACAGGAAGGACCAACTTGCCTCTAGCTTCCAAGGCCAGTCATTTATCCATGATACCCTAGTGCCTACTGGGATATAACTACTCTTTAATGTTTTTTTTTCTTAATTGAGTTATATTTATTTATCTCTATATATCTATCTTTATTTTAGAAATATTTTTTATTAATTCATTCAAGTTAAGAGCTGCATTGTTCTGAAAGACATATGAGTTGAGCATTTTGGGGGGTCAATTGTATATAAAATCTATACTCAGGGCTTGACAATAAAGTTCATAATATTTTTTAAAAAGTTATTGAATTTAAATGAGTTTAGATCATTATTCATTTAATTCCATAAAAGAAATCATCCACTTATAATGCTCACATTTTACAGATGAATAAACTGAGATCCAGGGATATCACACAGGTAGTAATTATTAAAGGTGTGATCTGATCTTAGTTTCTTAAAGTCACTGTTCTCGTCAATCCACTCTACGAATAAGACATTGGTATAATGATGCCACGTAGTGGCTTGCAAGGAAAATATCAGACTTCATTTCTCTTTCCTACCCTCTCCTTTCTTCCCCAACAATGGGAAAATATTCCAGTTAAAATTTTTCCTTTTCTCCTGTTTCCATTTTTCATACCCCATTAAAATACATTTCTATCAGTCTCTTTGTCACACATAAACAATATTCTTTGATCCCTTTCCTTCTTCTTTGCTGTGGTTCTTTCAAAAAAATTTCTATTCCATTTATCAGTTTAAAATAGCAGTGCTAATATCAGTCAATAAACACATGATACTATTCTTAAACATTTGTTCCAAGGAAAAGGAAAGCCATGGATTGTCAGCTCCCTGTGTGACTTTGGTCATGTCACTTAACCTCCCTAGACCTCATTTTACTCATTCATAAAATTAGAGTATTGGGCTAGATATACAGCTTTAAATCGAGGATCCTATCACCAAATGAAAAGAATAATATCATAAACATCGAGCTCTCTTAAAATGAAAATTCAGTTTTGGAATTTTCTTGTATCCAACCACCTATCATTCTTCTCTAATTACATTTAGTTTTTAGCAACCATTAGTATTTAAAATTAGTGAGTTTTTTCTTTAAATATTTCTGTTTTGTTTAATTAGTAATATTAATCATGCTTCACACATATAATACTTTATGATTTACAAACCACTTGTCTCATAACCAGGTCAAAAATTGTACAAAGAGATTAGAACTGACATTCATATGGTTCTTTAAGACAAAGTGCTTTACATATATTTGACCTGAACAAGATAGGTCCTATAGTAATTGATTTTAGCCTCAGAGAAGGTTAGTGAATTGTCTAGTCACATTGGTTATGTAAGAAAATTTAGTTTGGCAAAATTACAGTTGAACATTCCTTTAAGAAAACAAAAATATAAAGGAACGGTGTTTCAGTTGTATCATGAGATAAATAGGTTTTGGTTGAACAGCTTGGAAACCCAACTACTACCTACAACATTATTTCTATGAGAACAAATATTCTGCCTGGCATTCAATTACCTTAGAAACAAACTTCTAGGATACAATCAATTTTTATTTTGTGGGAAAACGTTACTTTATTGAAGATCTGCCACATACCTGGTCTTATGCCAGAGAGAAATAAAGAGCTGGGTAGAAAGCTGATAGTTGGAAAATCTAGTTTAAAGTATTGCTCCAGACATAGACTTTAATTTGGCCAAGTCACTTAACCTTTTGGTGAATATATCAAGATATATGGGATTAAGAATGATGTTCCTCACCACTATTCACTCCAAGACCTGGACAATATAAATGCTAGATGATAGGCAGGTTACAAAAGTATATCCATAGCATGGCAAGGTGGCATAATATATTACAAAGAACTCTCATCTTGGAGCCAAAAGTCCTGGGTTCAAATTATAACCTGGACATTTAGTTTAGTAAACATGGGTAAATTATTTAACTTCCTTGGCTTGGTTCCTCATTTGTAAGGCAAAAGTGTTACCATTTATAAGATATAAAGAAAAAATCATCATAGATTTGGAGTCAGAGGCCCTGGATTAGACCTTAGGTAAGTCAGAATCCTCGTTTATTCATCTAGAAAAGGAACAATTTGGCACTTCTGACTTCCCTTCTATTTGTAAATCCTATGATTCTAAGAGTCTTCCCTCTGGTTAGTTAGACAAAGGTTTACATTCAAGAGACAATTAGAAGGGAATATAAGACTATTATTAAGTGGCACCATGTGGACTCATATGATAAAGCCACAGAGAGGAAGGAATAAAATAGATAGATCAGTATAAGTTCTGGTATTGGGAATTCCTTATGAAAGAGGTGAGACTTTGGCAAGGCCTATTTCAATCCAGAGAAAGAAGTGATAAGTAGATATGTATATAGAATCGTTTTACACATATACATTCACATACACATATGTCTAAAGGTGGTCATCTCTAGACTGGACTGGGGTGGAAGGGAAGAAAAAAATGAAAAAAGAAAGTTACATGGTAACTTTATTATGTATTTAAAAGGAATGGCAAGCTGTACACAATGCATTTGCAGTTTCATGCACAACCTTTTTTATCTTGTTCTGCTATATTTAGGAAATACTTATTTTATTTCTCAAATTTAGTATAAAATAAGTAAAATTAAAAGTTTAAAAAATGGGTAGAATTGGAAGATGTTGGGAGGGGAACAAAAAGTCAAACAAAAAGTCAAATAACAAAAGTTATTAATGCTTATTGTATTAGACTCTGTACTAAACCTGGCAGATTAAAAAAGGCAACAACATCAACGGCAAAGCTGATTCTTCAAGGACCTCTCATTCTAATGGGAGGAGAGATTGGACTGACAGGCAAGTTCCTATCAATGTGAAAGCTACATTGAAAGCAAATCTCAGAAGTGAAGGCTGTAGCAGCTGGGAATGAAGATGTGGAGTCTTGATCAAGAAAGAAGTGAACAGGACTAAGAAACAGCAAAATGGATGATCCCAGGTATAAACTTTTTTTTTTTTGACCCTTGGCGGTTGTAGGTAGGCATTGGTAGAGAAGCAACATGGCTACACCGGAACCTCAGGAAAGTCAGTTTTGCAGCTGAGTGGAGGGTAGATTGGAGCAGAGAGAAACTTAAGAGAGAATTTAGATTTGAATGCTATTACTATCGTCCAGCAGTAAGGTGAAGAGCCCTATCCTAGATAACACATAGGAAAGATATTCTGAAGTTAGAGATGGCAAGATTTAACATCACATTGAGTATGTTGGGTAAGTAGAAATGAAGAGATGAAGATGACACCAGGATTGAGAGCCTAGGTAACTGGGGAGATAATGATGCCATTAATAGTAATAGAAAAGTTGAGAAGAGGGGAGGGAAATAGGGAGATATCTGAAATTATCTTTGCATGTCTAACAAAATTTAGCTATGTTAGTCAGAATAAATTTGCTAAATAATTAACTCATTTGGACAATTATAAATTGACTTTTATCCTGTCAGTGGATTTCAGTGATTCTAGAAGAGAGAGTGATGCCTTTAAGTTCAATTCATGTGCAAGTCAAGTGATGCCCTTGGTCTTCTTCAAAGACATACACCAATAATGTGTGTGTGTGTGTGTGTATGTGTGTGTATATATATATATGAATATATATATATATATATATATATATATATATATATATATAGAGAGAGAGAGAGAGAGAGATGTATTCATGTTATCTCTTTAAATGCATATCTCTGTTTATAGAGAAGAATCTCATTTTGAAGTTCTTTTATGATACAGGACTTAAAAGACTGGTTATAAATGAAAACATTTTAATTCTATTGGTTTTAGGAAAATGTCATTTAAGGTCATTCAATGTAGAAAATAAGATTTTAAAAATGGATTTGATTGTAAAAAAATGGTGAAAAAGAGGTCATATAGCAATAGAAAAACAAATGGTTCAAAAGAACAAAAATGAGAGGCAAGAACACAAAAGCCCAAGTACTATATTGGCCTCACACCCCTTTCCCAAATATTTCAAACAAGGGGAAAGTGTTTGGATAAATCCTCTTTGGTGGATTTTTGGAATGACTCAAACAAAATTCAACCAAGATAAAAAGTAATAGAGAAATCACAATTTGCTTCAAGAGAGGGAGAATTCACACCAAAGGTATTTCTATGTATTCATACACAAAGATATATCAAAGCATTAATACATGTTTTATTAAATGTTTAATATGTAGAATATTTAAACATAATAAGTATTTCTTTTTTTTTAGTTGGTTTTTTTTGCAAGGCAAATGGGGTTAAGTGGCTTGCCCAAGGCCACACAGCTAGGTAATTATTAAGTGTCTGAGACCCGATTTGAACCCAGGTACTCCTGACTCCGAGGCCAGTGCTTTATCCACTACGCCACCTAGCTGCCCCCATAATAAGTATTTCTAAAGATTTTTAATTGTGTTCAGTATTAGATAGCTATCATAAGTGAGTGTACAAAATGTTGTTAGTATTATTATACTTTCCTGATGCATTTATGCTTACTTTTGACATATATCTATGTATGTATATATATATATGTATTTATATATACATATATATTTATTCCTTACCCATGCGAAATTTCATTCCTAAAACTAGGCCAGGATCAAAATTAAAGCAATCCAATAGATTGTGACAATTGAATGTCTAGACTCACTGCATTGTTTCTACCCTTGTCAGATTTTTAAAATGTCACGCATGAATTCATTTAAATATATACATATATTCATGTAGATATCTATCTATATCTAAATATATATATATATACATACATATTTCATGTATATATTTTTCTTCTTAATCCAACTGCAAAAAGGTAGGTAGGTAGATAGATTATAAATGCCCCAACTTAGAAATTCATTAACAAAGTTCCTGCTTTAAGACAGCATATATACAATAGTTCTTGGAGGTAATAATCATGACATAGTAAAAAGATAAAAAAGAAATCCTTTTCTTATCCTGAAGTTCACGAGAACTTGATTGTTCTCCTTTAATAGAGCACAAATAGATTTCTGCCTAAAGACCTTTATGAAGCAAAGGGCAATTACAAAAAGAAAGTAACAATTCATGTTCACTTTTTGTATTAATCTTTTAAAATCCACAACAATTTTTTTCTCCTCTCTAATATCATTGACTTTTATATCAATGCAAATTCAGGAAGCCCTCTTGGATGCCAACAGGTCCTATATTAAGGATTGAACAAGTAATACAGAAAACGAAAAATTATAGACTTTTGATCCATACCAATGGAGAAGCTGATGGGATCCCAGACCTAAAGGACTGATTCTTACCCATGAGAAATGTCATTATTATAATTCAGTTCTAAAATCTTTTGATCTACTATGTATATTACTGAGCATTTTTTAAAAGTTGGAATTGTGATTTCATCAGTATAGGAAACTTGGTGAGTAAACTTTCACTAATAGAAATGGACAGGTGCTCTATAATATTATTATTATTATTATTATTATTATTATTATAATTAACAATGGCTAACATTTATGTACTTACTAACTACCACCGTGCAGAGTACATGTACAGCGTACACAGTACAACTGTACAGGGAACTTTATTTGTAATTATGATCTTAGTTGATCCTAACAACAACCCTAGGAAGGTAAGTATTATTGTTAACCCCATTTTACACTGGAGTAAATAGAAATTAAGTAGTTTGCCTAAGTTTACACAACTATTAAGTGTTTGAGGTCAAATCTGAATTTAGATCTTTCTGCTACTTAGTCATTGAAACACTTATCTATATTATAACTGTATTGTTATACATAAAACCTGTTACCAGATTTCTGAGTTAGGATATTTCTCTCTCTCTCTCTCTCTCTCTCTCTCTCTCTCTCTCTCTCTCTCTCTCTCTCTCTCTCTCTCTCTCTCTCTCTCTCTCTATTTGTTTATAGATTTAGAGCCTTACCTGAATGCCCTAAGAGGTTAGAACATTTGACCAAGATTACACAGTCACTATATGTCAGAAGCAGGATTTACTTGTGATTCTTTGTGACTCAGTCCATCCAGCTTTCCACTCACTGAGCCACTATTTTTCATTATTAAAAATAAATGGCATAATTAGTTATTACTACATGGTGACAGTAATATCAATTATAATCAATCATATATATTTAAATAATCCAATCATATATTGGAAGGCTTGTTTTTCTCTATTAATACAGCTACTTACTAGATGTATGATCTTAAGCAAGTGTTTAAATTCAATCCTCCCTTCTAACCAGAATTAACTCTGACTTTTTGGTTAATTTTATGATACTATAGGTAATCTAGGAAATTACTACATTCCTATTATTTAAAAATACTCTCTTCAAAAATTTTGTGTCAGAAAATTCTTATTGATTTATACAGAAATCAATGGTCATATGTAACAAGTTTATTAACTTATATTCACAAATTTTGTTCTTATATGAATTATAGGAAGTTATAAAATGACAGTTTTAGCTGCTTTTCCCTTCCAATGTGAAGGGGAAACTCAGGGAACAATCTGCCCCAAATGTTTGTATTTATCTTTAGAATATTTTTTTAGAAAGTATTCCATAAAAGAAGAAAACACAATTGTTTATTTTAAAAACTTCTCTGCAGAATAATAAAATATCTTTAGTGACCTGTAGATATATAAAGGACTCTATTCCATGTTTTGACATATTTTTTGTTTAAAAACTTAAGCGATAAAATTAATTTTATAAACTGTATAGTTTTCCTTGATGGACCAAGAAAATCAAGTCAAAAACATAAATAAAAATCTATCCAAAACCAAATCATCAACCATCTTCTATTGTAAATATGTTATCTTGCTGAATACTTCTGATGGATCTAAAAGCACTGCATTACAAAAACTCTTTGGGAAAAATGTTTTAAGAATTTAGAAATATCAAGATTTATTCAATTTGTTACAATTGAACAGGAAGTAGGAGTGCCTTTTGCTTCCAAAATGATATATATCTCAACTTTATATTTATCTTTGAAACATATATCTACTACTGGACTAGTCTGTTATATATCATTGTTACATATACACATGAACAGAAAGATAAAAATTCTCTGAAAGACTCTAAACTTTTAAATTCTAATATTTTGTTAAGTGATATTTTCTCCACATAGGTTAGAGGATTCAGAAGTTAATTATTTTTTATTTCATGGAAAAAATCTATCATTAGGTAAATATTTTAAAATTGACCAAAAATAGTAATATAATAAAACAACTTTTTATATACACACATTTGAAAATATCAACAAGAAAGTATCAGGAGACAAGGACAATGGTCTCATGGAAGGCAGTACTTCAAATGTGAATGGGAGCATTCTTCTCCAAGAAATCAAATCTCTACTATGCAGATCTTTTTAAACTGAAAGATAAGTTCTTTTGCTAACTTCTTCTAATTATCAGGGACCTGTGACTAGAGGTTAATTCAAACTAGAATTTAATCCTTTGTAGATTTTCCCCCATCTCTCTGACTGTCTTTCTTTTATACCATTATAGACATTCCAAAAGGATCATGAAATAAAACTGAGGGTTTTTTAATTTAAGAAATGGTAATTTTTCCATGTAAAGATGCCACATTGAAAATTTTTTATGAAGCATTGCCTTATGTCATATCTGTGCATCTACAACAAACCATTGGGACTGTCAAATTCAGTCTGCTGCAGCTGATCTATATAGCAGTGCCAGACAACTATAATCTGGAAGCATTGGTTTCACCCCAAGCGGAACATTCAGATAATCCACAACAAACCCAGAACAATTATAGTTTAAATCCTACTTCTTAATTTTCTATGTTGTTTTTAAATTTTCTTGAAAAGAAATGTTGGAGTTTTCCCTTTGAATTTAAATGACTACACTTTGTGGAGGAAAAGACAAGTTACATTCTTTTTTTTTTTGCAAGGTTAAGTGGCTTGCCTAAGGCCACACAGATAGGTAATTATTAAGTGTCTGAGCTTAGTTTTGAACCCAGGTACTCCTGACTCCAAGGCTGGTGCTTTATCCACTACGCCACCTAGCCGCCCAACAAGTTACATTCTTAAAGGGGATTTTATCCTTTCTTTTTTTAGAGACAGTTTTCTATCAATATATCTCAGGAATTTAGCAACTGTTGTCCTGGGCTGCTGCCCAATCTAAAGTCCTTTTCCAGTACCACCTACATCTTGATCTCTCATGCCAATTATTTCAGGCAGAATTTATTTATAAAGTTCTTCATGCTCACTGTTACTTCATCCTTAGGTACTCCAATAATTTAGAAACTTGACTAAGGCAAATGATTTTATAGAAAGAAAAATTATCTGGAAGAGAATCTTTTCTCATTGCTCTATTATTATAGATCATCTAAACAAATAAAAATAATTTATCATCATCTTCATCTCAATTTCCTCAGGTTCAAAACAGAAGTAATAATAATAATACTAATAATTCCCTACCTTACTTTATTATAGTGCTGAGAATATTAATTTACTAATGACTTTTGAAAACTGTTCAACTACCTTAAAATATAAAGCATTACTGACATGTCTTATCTAACTTTTATTAGTTGCTTCTGACAAAAGACATTAGGTGCTACATGGAAGAGTGTTACAGGCAGAATTTAATTCAATAGAAACAAAATTATATTTTGTTGACCAAACAACATTATAGTAAAGTTGAGTTATAATTATTTTAATTATTCTATGGCAGAAAAGCATTTATTTTAGAAGTACTTATGCTTGAAATTTACCAATTTGCCCATTTTGATAAAAGTTGCACCTAAATATTTCATAGCTATTTCATGGAGCAAGAAAAATAATTCACCTTTATGGCTCTCTTCATTCAACACTGGTAATAGTATAAATTAAATAATAATTATTAATAAGTTAGTAATTCTGATGAATATGCCACATTTTTGTTCAGATGACATCCTGATTGTTTTGGGGGAGGATTTTGGATTTAAGAAGACCACAAATTCTCATTAAGTTCTTACCCTCTATTTTTAAAAACACGTTTCTCAATTCCTAACATTTACTAATTTGTAAAAGGACAATGGTATGGTAGTGGACCTCAATACTGTGCACTTAATTTATTCAAGATAATACTTTTGTAATTATACAACATTTTATTGTATTATGTGAGTAAAAAACTGAATAAATTGCATGACTTCAGAAAAAAAAAAAACAACGAAAGCAAAATCAAATTTACCAAACTGCCATGTGTAATTTAATTCATGTAAACTAGAGGTATTCTTGAAAAGGAAAAGTCTAATGTTACTCATTTCTTTACAATAAAATACTGGTCCAAACTAATACAAAGGTAATTTTAGATAAAAGTAGCTCAACAGTTGAGATGAAGGTGCTTTTAGATGCAGGTATTTTATGGGAAAGTGAGACAGCCTAATCTCCCACATTTAACATCTATATAACATTTTAGCTTTCTATAAAATTTCCTCATTTGTACAATTTTGATTTATATGGAAGATGTAACTAGAAAGTAAAAAAAGTCAATTTTCATGTAAATCTTATAGCATTAGTTTCATTAACTTATCATGGTAACTTCTACATTTTGCATATATATTATATATATTATATATATACATATATATATATATATATGGATATAGAAATGCCAACTTAGAAGAACTAAGTTCAGTAGCTTTGACTCTGTAGGTTCTATAATAATAATAACAATAAAATTATAAAACTAATGTTTCTATATTACTTTAATAACTATTATATAGAGTATTTAATAACGCTATCATATAGAGAGTATTTATGGAATTTTAATTCCATAAATTTTACAAAGCATGTACTTCACAAAAAAGAATATGGAATAGATATTAAAGGAATTATTTCTATTTTTACATATGTAAAAACTGAGACTCAGAGAAATGTCTAAAGAGTATTTCAAGTCATAGCCAAGATTCAAATCCCAACTATCTGATTTCAAAAGCAAATTCCATTTCAAAAGGAATATGTTCTGTTTTGTCTCAAATCTCTCTTTAAAACTGATCATATATAAAGCGAACAACCATTTATTAAGTGTTTAATGATAAACAAAGTATCTGAATACATTTTCTCTTCTAAAATTTTTCTAACAATGCAATATATAAAAGTGATCTTTTTGTATATATAATTTAGGAAAAGGAAGAAATAAATCCCATTGACATTTTACTTATTCATTTTCTTCATGATGAAGCATATTACTACCAGAAATAGTTTACTAATATAAAGTTTATAAATGTATTTCTTTCCTTGCAACAACCCTGAGTACTAAATATTGAGAGTAATTTCATTGCTGTTTTATCGATATAGAAAAACTTAAATATGATGAAGTTATGACATCTAATATATATCATTATAAATCATATGGACTTGACTGTACCAAAACAGCAAGTCTTCAAAATTGAAATTCAATGTTCTTCTAGGTATGCTACAGTTCCCAATACACACTACCTACTTCCCTACCTCTATTTAATATTTTATATTATTCCTTTCATAATATGTTCTGTATACTATGCCAAAATAGCATACCACCAGGGAATAATTGGATCAGAACATCCTTCCTTTATCTATGTCTAGGAAGCATGCAGAGAGAAGCTTTAGCTGGGGGGGGGGGTGGCAGGTTCATCCAAGAAGAGTTTGAGAGCACACTGCAGAATCTAGAAGAATCCATCTATAGTTATCTTCTGTATGTTCCTACCCTCACCAATAACATAGGTTATCTGTGGAACTTAACGTTCATGACATGTCTGAGGACCTTTTTTCCTAGACGGTATGGAAAACTGGGGGCATTGTTTTCTATTCCCCAAGAGGATCGTAGAAATTTCAGGAATGTGGTGCTATAATGTCAAATTGAGCAGTCAAACTCTTATTTTCAGACGACTTCCTTGTACACAAGAGAGAGGATTCAATTTCTTTTTCTAATAGATTACCTCTTTTTTCAGGTAATTATTTTTCCTGTAAGCACATAGTTATTTGCATATTCTCCTTCACTAAACTATGAAGTCCTTGAATATGGTGGCCATGTTTTAGCTTCTCTTTGTATCCTTGGTACTTAAGATAGTGTTTTGCAACTAGTAAACATAAACCCTTTTTGACTGGACTAGCTTCCAGGAAGACTTTATTTTTTTGTTTGTTTTTATGAAAGTGCTTTCTAATTTTAGAGGAAGGAATGAGCATTGTTACCCAACTGAAAGGGACATGTTAGGGATAGATGCTTCTCAGGATAGATAAAAGTATTGGTATTGTAAATCAGCCTCAGCACCTAATGGCCAAGCATTTGATTTTCCTTGGCTCTATTTCTTATTTCCCTAAATGTCTCTTTATCTCACCCCTGTATCTTCATGTCTACCTCATTATAGGTTTGTGTTCCCTTTTCATTTCATCTTTTTCTGACTACTCTAAATTGAATTAAAGGGTAAATACATTATAATCATATGTGCATAGGTGAAAGATACCTATAAGAACAGATAGTCTAGTCTGTCACTCCATATATGAATTTCTCTGCAATATTGCTAAGTGATCACAGTCTTCAATTCTCTTACTCTTAAAATTGTATGTCTATTTATCTTGTCATGTCCCCAGGAGTATGTAAGCTTCTTGAGGATATCTTATTAACACCTAATAAGATTCCCTGAACAGACTTAAGAATTGTTGAATCAGAATTGAATTTCCCCCTTTCTATGGTACAACTATTAATCAAGTGTTCCAAGGTTAGAGAGGTTATCTTAACTTTTTCTTAAACTTACTTTTTCATAAGTAATCAGTAACCAAATCCTGTTGGTATCACTTCCACAAGATCTCTCATATCTACACCTTCCTTTTAAACACCACTTTTAATTGATCAAATGGATTTTATTAAGTTCTTGTGCCAAAGAGAGCTTTGTCCAGCTCTCTAATATTTTATATTCTTTTGGAGGAAAGAATGTATATACATAGAAATACAAAGTATAAATAAAATAAATATCAGGTAATTTCAGTAAGGACAAGAAGGAAACTGCAGTTGAAGGGAAATCAGCATACTATTAGGCTCTATCCTTTGTCTAATTTTACTCCGGAAGTATCAATAGACTGGATCTTGAGTTTACTAAATTCGCTAAACTTAATTTTTTTTTCAAAAAAAGAGTCAATCTAAGTTGCTTTTGTCTTACAGAATGTTGTGTCCAATTCTGAACAAAGAATTTTTAAAGGAATATCTTATTGCCACTCAGATAGTAAAGAGGGAAATAACAAACCAGAAAGAGCATTGCAAAAGACATCCTTCAAGATTCTTCTATTCTGAGATTTTATGATTCCATAAGCACTCAGTTTCTGCAAATTGGAAATTATAATTCTTAAATGCAAATTTTGATGGTTCTTTAAAGGTCTGCCTAAGAGTTTGTAGTGATTATTACAAAACACACAGACTGCATAAAGCATTAATTGCAGTAGCACTAATATACTTTTAAAGAATGGTTGCATTAGCTTTGTAAACAAACAAAAAAATTGAGGTAAGCTAGCACACAACTAGAAGATTTTGTAAAACATAGTATTTCTTTGTAACAATTCCCTGAGAGAAAGTAGAGGACAAAATAATTATGATATCTAATCAGTTATTGTGATGTATTTGGAACACACGTGCTTTGTGAAACTTGGTCATGATTCTAATGATAATTTTTGCAAGTATTGTATACGTATATAAATTATTTTGGTGTTATGTTAATTTAAGTTGATTAGTGACTGTTTCTTATCTGTATTTTCTCTCTCCCCTAGCATCTAACAAAATGTTTTCCACATAATTAGCAGGAAGAAAGGAAGGAAAGAAAAAAAAGGAAACTGGAATAAGGAAGGGAAGAAGGAGTTCTAAACAATGATTCTATACATTGGAACCTATTTTAGTTACCAGAATACATTAAGTTTGGAAAGGAATTAAAGCCAAGGCAGTTATAAATCTTAAAGAATATTAATTCCTTTGATTATTCTATACTATCTGACACCAATTTGACCTCCAAGCAACTAATCTATCTTCATAAAAGTTGGCACTATATTTTTTTGAGAAACAATGAAACTATCAGAAAAAACTAAAGTTCATGTTGATAATTCTGTTTTTAAAAGCTAAAATTGGTCCATTTCTTCTTTCAAATACTATACTTAAAAAAAGATATATGAAGAAACTTTTAGTTGAAAACATAAAAAAACAAAAATTTTGCAATATAGAATTTCTGGGTATTTTTTGCTACTTTTAGTAAAATCTATTGTATGAAATTTGAATATTTTACATCTTCATCTGACTTCTATGCTTTCTCTGTCTACAGATTTCTATGTCTACAATGTCAAAATGGACAGCACAAGCAACTTTCTAAAAATTTGAAGGATTCCATTTTCTTTGGTTTAGTCATTCTTTCATTTGTTTCACTGGAATTTGACTCTTTGTTACCCATTTGGAGTTTTCTTGGGAAAGGTATTGGAGTGGTTTATATTTTCTTTTAGCTCATTTTACATATGAGAAAACTGAGGCAAAAAGACAAAACAAAACAAAAACCACAGGGTCACACTGTAATAAGTATCTGAGGTAAAGTAGATCTCAGGAAGGTGAATCTCCCTGACTTCAGATTGAAGACTCTATCCACTGTGCCACCAATTCTATTGGTTTGTGAAACTTGGTCATGATTAAAATGAAATTGTTCCATATCTGGCTAATGAAGGTTAAGAATTAAAGATTAGGATAATTTGGAGTGGCTAGAATTATGAAAAATGACCCAATTTAATTTTAAATGCAATATAATATTTAAATAGTAGCATAGAGTAGTAGACTTGGAAGAATTGGATTTTAATCTTGCTACAGACACTTACTAGCTGTGTTACCTAGGAAAGTTATTTAATTTCTTTCTACATGAATTATTGTAAAATCAATAGATAGACTTGATGAACTCTAGGTCCCATCCAACTTTAAATCTGTAGCACAGCTTTAAATTTATAATCACATGATCCCATGCACAATGTACCTAAGAAAAATGCTTAATCCCAGAATAATAACACATATTTTGTTAATTTGGCATAAATAATCATAGGTAGTAAAAAATATAATGCCTTTTTTGTTTAATAAATACATAGTCTTCCCTTGGCCTCTGCAATACATGCTTAAATTAATATCTTTATCTTCTAAGTTGTATGCACTAATATTGTCACTAATAGAAACATTCTGAAAATTATATTATTAGAATTACCCAGAAAAATATCATAAAACAGTTCAAGCTAAAGCACATCTTTGAGTGTATAGATATATACATACACACATACAGATATATATGTATATATAAATATAAATATATATATATGTATAGATATATATGTAACTCATACCTATTTATAGTAGATCATCCCTAATTCCAAAGATTATTTCATTACATCTTGAAACCAATTAGTCAATACAAGTAGGAACAGAAAGGCAAATAAATATCACACAAATGAATATAAGTATCTTTAAAATTCTCTAAGTTTATCTAAGGATATGCTAGTCCTTACTGTCCAACCTATCATTACATGTGCAGTGAGTCTCTTTGCTGGATCACATATTCTATAAATAATTCATATTTTAGGGACATTTACAAAAATAGACTCCCTGCTCAATAAAGACCTATGACTAAGCTAACATGGAGAAAGAATTGCCTCTCAACCACTGAGGAGGGTGGTCCCTCCACATCGGAAATTGAGGCTACTGGCAAAATGCTGGAGTGTATTTTTAAGAGAAAATGCCCACACTGTTCATATCCTGTGGACACCAGGAAAATTTCAGTTTTTAGAGCAGCTTTTCCTTTCATTTTTAGTATTCTAATCACAATGAAACAACCTATCAATTTCTTTAACAACTAATAATAAAATATAGGCATGAGAGATAACAAGCATTCATAGAATCCCATCATTCAAAATTCTTCAGCAAAATACTCTACTTATTTTTAAACAATCATTAAATCTATGAATTTTATTTGGAGTAAGAATTTAGTGTTAGGACTGACACCATTACCTAATTAAATAGAACATGTTCATGTCCCTTTGGGGTGATAATAATTCAGATTTGTCTGTTCCTCTATTTCAATTTATATGAGTCATATTGGACCAACTTAGGAATAATTGGACTATAGCAGGAAGGGATCTTATAGACTCTGATTAATGAAGTTATACATAAATTATTTGGTAATTGTTATAGCTATCATTATGTCTTGGTTGAAGATATCCAAGTTATAGATTATTTTTATGCTGATGAATTATGTAAAAAGTAGGATTGAGAAATACAATCTTTATACACATTATACATTATTATATATTTTGTAAATTTCCACAATACTAATATATGAAAACTAATTATATTACACCTTTCTCCTCTTCATGAATCCCATGTTCTAGTCAAACTGGCATACTTGCTCCTCGAAATTGGCACTGTCACCCATGTCTGAGTCCTGATACAGGTTGTCTCTCATGTCCGGAATTCATCTCCTCCTTATTCTCACCTTTTACAACCCTTAACTTTTTTCAAGATACACCTCAAGTGTCACCTCTTACATGAAACCTTCCCTCATGTCCTAGTTGATTTTTTTCTCCTTCAAATTGTCATTTACTTCTCTGTATACATGTTGTTTCCACCACTAGATTGCTCTTTGAAAACAGGTATCATTTTTTTTATATTTTTGTTTTTATATTTCCGGAGCTAAGCAGAATGCCTTACAAATCAAAGCATTTAATGTGTTGGACTGGAATGTACTGCCATATCAGACTAATTTAGAAGAAACATTGTTGATTTTATCTGCTCTGGCTATTCCTTAACTTATTTTTGAATTTGTAGCTTTTCTTTATATTTAATCTATAATTTTTGTTTGAGTATTTGTGTTTATTCAACAAATTATATAAAACGTCCAAAGTATAAGTGTGTATGTGTGTGTTTGTGCACGCATGTGAATTTAAGAAGTCAACATACTAATCTTATTAAATCAATTTTTGATTTAGGGAATGAATGAAAATTTCCATTGCTGCTAAACATTTTTTGCTTTGCAAAAAAGACCAGAAAAATTACTATCTCTGAAGAAAGAAGCAAAAGTTATGTTTTACTAGTAAAGGGGTAGGTAGTAATGTTTGAAAAATTTTAAAAGTTCTATTTCATCACATCTAATTATTTTGTAACATTTTTATGATGTTTGAATTATAGATGTTTTATTAGTCTGAAATTTAAAGTATCCTGAACATTCCCTTTAGGCTAACAATATTTAGACTACACTTAAACTATCATTATCTTAATTGTGGCAAGGATTGAAATTAGTCAATATTCTATACAAAATCAATAAATTAATAATAGAACTATTGAAACTTGATCCCTCAATTGCTTTTCAAATAATTTCTAGCAAATTAAATATTTAATTCCTTTGCATGTGATGAACATAGGTTTTATTTTATACTAATGTGTACAATCTATGTCAGCAAATGTTATTAATCTTTTTAATATTTATTTTGATATATTATAAATGACCTTTTAAAAATATATATGTATATATATTTTCCCTAATATTTATTCCTATTTATGTTTGAATATTTTAAATGTTACTATTTAAAGAGGAAGGTACATAGCTTGGCTAAAAAGTTTGATTGGAATAGAGCACTTAGTTTATGAATATTATAAAAGTTTCTTAGAAATCTCATTAGGACTGAGTACAATAAAACTAGGGCAATGCATATATTCTCAGTTACTCTTTTAAAAAAATCTGTAAAAGTGACTATAGTGGCATGTTCTGACACATTCTTTTCATAAACTGAACCCTGTTAGTGACAGCAGAACAGATTGTGTGCATCTGCTGGGAATGAGCCAGATGACAGTAGAAAAAAAACGCACATGGATACCTTGGCACAACAAATAAAAAATGTAGGGAAAAAAAAGACCTGGAATAGAAAGTTCTCAACTTTAATTGAGTGCTTTCCAATAAGATGAAAACCATCCAAGCACCTTTCATGGCCTATTTTACATATACAAATATATTTTTAAAGGATCCTGAAAAATGAGGATTATTTTATCTCATCTAAGCTTTAAAAATTTGACACAACTGAATTCAGGCATATTTCTTTAAATCATATCTAAAATGCAATAATTCCATGATCTGATGGAAAATAAAAATAACTCTAATGAACAGTGCTACCACTAGTGTGATTAAAGATTACTGAAATCTAACTAAATACAAAATTTCTAGTTGGTATTTTTTTGTGTTTACTTTGTAAATATCTTAAGTCCCGCATCACTGTATATGGTGATGCATACTGATATTCTAATTTATGGAAGATATAGTTATTAGAATATTCCTCATATGTGATTATTGTCAATGTTACACTTAGAAAGATGATGGTTTCATGATTGTTTATTATGTGATAATCAACTCCAATGTTGTTTTTTAAATTGGCTCAATATCATCAGAGACATTTTATGAAAATCAAATATACTTTGATAAATTATGTCTAGAAATTCCATTGATAATCATGATTAGAATAACAATTTAGTATTTCTAGTATACAATGCAAATTTAAAACTAAAGACAAAGTTGTTTAATATATTAGTAATATGCTCAAAGCAGCTGTGGTAAAATAAAAACATCCTGGTGATTAAAAAACCATTTTTCACTAATCATAATCTTGAAAAGGGGCTACTAGGAGGGAGAAGAGCGCAGATGGCAATTATTCTTTAAACTCACGTGCCTTTGTAATTTCTCTCTTCATGCAGATTTATTATTAATATTATTCTTACTATTAATTTTATCAAATCAATGCTTTTTAGAGGAATCTTTGATTGCAGTGCTGGGAGCTGTCCACTCTGTTGGGTTTTTGTTTGTTTGCTTATTTTTTATTTTTTTATTTTTTCACTATAGTCTGGATATGCCCCTAAAGGTGAATACTCTAAGCCAAGAGACTATACATTATAGGAAAAGGAGGTTGAACACAAGAGAGTAAATCATTACAATAGCATATGAATAGTTTTCAAATGCTTTCAACACCAGATTGAAATAAAAACAGCTTAGAAAAAATAAAGTAGGATTCATCATTATTGCTTGAATGTTTGAAAGATCAGTTTCTATGAAAAGTCAAATGAAATGAACAAAGGCTGAATAAAAACTAAGAATGATTTAAAAAATCCTAGTAAAGTAGTTGAAAAATTCCTTGAATTCAGAATACTCATTTTTCATCCATAGTATTATCAGTGGTCATTTCCACCTCTAAGAGGGCATTCACATTCTGACATTTGTGAATTAACTCTTTCTTGTGAAAAAGTTATTAATAATGTTTAATAATAATAAATGATCAAATAAAATAATAAAATCATATAATAATTTCTAATAATAATTCTAACTGAATACAAAAAATATGTGAACTTTAAATACTATTAATTATTTTTTTAGGTTTTTGCAAGGCAAATGGGGTTAAGTGGCTTGCTCAAGGCCACACAACTAGGTAATTATTAAATGTCTGAGACCAGATTTGAACCCAGGTACTCCTGACTCCAAGGCCGGTGCTTTATCCACTACGCCACCTAGCCACCCCTAATATTTTTAAAAGGCATGAAGTCTGACTTCTTATCATGTAACTGTTTAAAAATACAAATCCTTTGTCAATGAATAAATATATTTCATTGAATAAATATTAATAAGGCACCTAGTATGTGAAAGGTACCTAATATGGTAGAAGGATAAGCACTATTGGACATACAATAATGAATTAGAGATAATATTTGCAAATACAGTAATTTAATAAATAGCATTGTTTTTAAAAACAAAACGAATGACAGAAACCAGAAATATAGAATAGTATAACTAAAGTACCATAACAAGGTGAATGATACTGTTACATTAACTTTTCAGTATTAAAGTCCCATAGTAACTATATGGTAGACAATATTTTCCATGTTTTGGACCCCCCAATTCAAAAGAATCTACCTTGAAAACATATGCCACAATAAATATGTTTTTCTCAATATTGAATGCTATCTGTGAGTTCTTCTCCTTCAAATTTTAGTTCTCTTACTAAAGTGTTGCACTTTCTGATAAAACTGTTCTTTCATGGGATCACTTTATTCTTATCTGAGAGGAAATACTTTTTACTTAAATAATGAAGAAATTTTGTTTTCTTGAAGAATAGTTTATAATTACAAATAACATAACAATCATAAAACTTACTGTTCCAGTTTTAGAAATAAAGTCAGAATACTCCATCCTAAAGAGTGACTTGTACTAGAACTTTCTTGCACCACAAATTAATGACAATTACCTATACTAACCTTCTCTGAATGTTCACTCTTGTGAATTAAGATTTACTTAGGAAAAATCAGAGGATCATGCTATAACAGATACAAGTACTAGTTCTGAAGTCATCTGATTTTGTTCTGAATCTTGACTCAGCACCTTTGTGTCTTCAGAGAAGTCACTGTACCCTTTTCATCCTCAATTCTTTCATATATAAAAATGAAGGGGTTGGATTAGGTGATCTCTGAGATCTCTTTCACTTCTAGATCTTGTGATTCTCCTGTCTTTAGAAATAGATACAGGTGGGTGAAATAAAAAAGGAAAACTAATGTTTGAAAGGAATTAATAACGAGCAGATTTTAAATTATTATTGAGAATAATATTTACATAGTGATTAATAGGTTAGAAAATTGAGACAATTAGGGATTAAGGGACTTTCACACAGTTAGTCGGTATATAAGTCGGGATTTGATTTCAGATCTTGACTCCAGGCTCAAGCATTGTAGCTCCTAGTATTTAAGTATCAACTATGTGTTAAATACTTGGGGATACAAAGAAAGATAAAAAGACAGTCCCTCCTTTCAAGGAGTTCACAGTGTAATGGGGAGGGTAATGAAAACAAATATGTACTAACAAGTTATATATCATAAATTGGATATAATCAACAGAGAGAAAGCACTAGAACTTAAAAGGACCAGGGAAAGACTTACTATAGAAAGTTGGATATAGAAAGTTGGATTTTAGCTAGGAGTTAATGAAAGCCAAGAAAAACAGGAGGTCTGGAGATGAGGAGGGAGAGCATTCCAGACATGGGGACAAGAATGAAAACATTCAGCATCAGGAAATGAAAGGAGATCAGTACCCCTAAATCTCAGAATATGTATATGTGGAGGTATTTAAAATTCTACATCAATACTATGCTTATTATTAAAACCGTAAGTATATCATGGCGAGGCTACAAGCAAGACAGGACACCCCGGTTGAAAGAACAAGGTATTTCTCGAATCAATTAATATAGTATTCATGTATCAGAAGCAAAAGGGCTTAAGTACTCCTTATTTTCATTTTTATTTGACTTACAAATACACCCCACCCACACATCCCTATTGATTTGTTGACTAAAACATTATAGAATTAAAATATTAATTAATTGCATTAAGGAAATGGATTTATCAAATAACCCAGTTTAGGAACATTTAAAGAGAGCCATACTCTTATGCTATGTCCTAATTTTTCAGTTTCCCAAAGCTCTTGTGGATACACCTGAAAAGAGGCTTTATTTTTGACCATAACAACTCATCCATGATGGGGAATACAGTTATGTGAATGATGCATACCTTTAAAATGTTGTAAGATAAGGAATTGTGTGCTGGCAAAATAAATCTCTTTGTAATGCCTGAATCTCATTTTAGCCAATACTTTGTAATGCCTGAATCACATTTTAGCCAATACAATATTGGCCAATACAATAGGTTGAGAGGACTCTGATATCCTTTTAGAAAAAAACAAAACAATTTTAAAAAAGAAAAAAATAAGTCAAGAATTCTCTATTTTCTTAGCCCTCAGTTTGAGAGTAAAGAGAATAAAAGGAATATCAAGTCATCATTTTAAGGAAAAATCAAAATAGACCTAGACAGAGAAGTTAATAATCTATCTCACCCTTTACTAGGACACAAAAAATAATGTTTGCAATGAATCATAGAAAGTTCTCTTTTAGTAAATCTATTAATGTTTCTGTATGAATTTCCTTTTGGATTATATAATGGGAGAATATTTTGCACTCAAGAGAAAGGGAAAAACTCAAAGTGAAAACCAGTTCTCTATCCTACAACCTATATAGAGTTTAATAGTTCTTAGATAAATAATGGTCAAGAATAAACAGCAATGCATTTTTTAAAAACCAAATTTGTTATTCTTACTCATTTAGTTAAGCATAATAATCCAGAGGGGAAGTAAGGTTTGGATTTATACTGATATTTTCAGCATATTAATATTAACAGTTCCAGAAACTGGTTAAGAAGGTATGCTTGCCAACCCATAGAAATTCTCCTAAAAGACCACCCAATGACTCAACAAGTCTCCAAACCAAAAAAAAATGATGAAAAATTTGGTTCCTAAAGAATTACTGCTGATTTTCAAAATCACCAGTTTTTAAATGATTTAACATTATTTATCCACAGAAGAAAGCATTAAAATATGCTAAGCATATCTTCTTATTTAATCATAGTTGTTAATATTCAAAAGCCAAATGGCAGACATTAAATTCCTGTTCAGTACATATATGTCAACAAAAAATTTTTAAAGATAAATCCTGAAATTATTCCAGCTTAATTAATTAAAATTGCCCCATTATTTATAAGATTTTAGAAAATAAAGAATTTCATTGCATACTCTGAATAAAGGAAAAGTATTAAATGTAGAATCTGGATTCTGAAGTCAAACTATTTTAATATGCATGGCATATTATATCAAGTATAACCCTCTTAATTATTCTTGAAAAATATATGTGTTTCAGTACTGGGATTATGTACTTAAATATATCATTTTGACCACATTCTTTCTATCAAAGAAGAATTGATAACCTGATAAGTTGAAGTATGAGTTGTATTAAATACACTTGAAAAATTAGTATCTAGGTATCTGTGCCTACTTTGAAAGTTTGAAATATAAGACAGTTAAACTAGTGATAATTATCTTCTTTATTAAATTCTAGTCAGTCAACACACATTTATTAAGTACCTACTATAAGTAAATGAGAATTAAAGTATAATATCTGGACAGAGTATATGATGTTTTCTGATAATTGTAATATACTTATATTTAATAGCTGGTCTAGTCTGATAATTTTAGCATGCTTATGTTTAATAACTGATCTAGTCTGGTCAGTTTTATATAGATACTTTAAAATTCCATTTTTGGATCTGCCAACTAAACTACTTGCATCTGAATATTTAATTTGAATATAAATTTATAAAAGAGGTTTATTATGTTTTAATCAAATGCTCTCATGTAATGAATTTGCAAAAAAGGAATATTTTAGAAAGCTATGCTGACAATAATATGCCCACCTCACATATTATAAAAATTCAACCACTGATTAAGATATTGATTTTAAAGTTTATAGAGTTTTTTCATGAATGATTATCTTCTATAATTTTTTCCCTTAGGCAACTCTTTTTAAAATGTAACTGCGGGTATAAGATTGAATGAATTTTACTTTCATTTTCAGTGGTAAATATTTTTAATGTCAAATCCAAGTGTGAATTATGTATTAACCCCCCCCAAAAAAAAACCCTTTATGTAATTTCCAGAAATGAATGTTTAGTATGCAGAATTACTTGCACTGCAATTTGAACACAAGTAAAACCTGAAACCGAAAGTTCACATTTACACCTGTTTGTCCCATGCATTTTCTAATAATAGTGATGAAAAAGAGTGTTTCAATGCTTTGTACCTCAAAGTATTGCAAAGTGAGATGTGCTGTGATAGAACTTTTTTTGGTTATTACTTAAATTTAAATACAATACTTTAACATTTATTTTCATTACAAAGTGATTTACTCTAGTAGGAAGAAAATGCAGAGGACAGAGGACGATAGATGTGGGGGGAAGAACAGGACAAAAAAGAGAGGAAGAAGATAAGGTCTTAGAGAATGGTCAATGGGGGAGGGGGAGATGTAGATCCAAGAACTAATGTGTTAGTTGCACTGTTATATAGGAATGAAGAGGGATTTCCCCGAGTTCCTTTCTCAGTTAGTGACCTAAAGATCTAAGAGACTGCAATTTTAACTCTTGGGGATCATTTACAAAGCAAATAACTAACATGATTTTCTTTATCCAAACTAATGAACTGTATTTGTAGGAAGTGTCATAAGATAAAGGATCAGCTCTCTACTTAACAGAGAATAAAAAAAGGGATTGCTTAGGAATGAAATAACTTTGAGACATAAGAAGGGAATTTTATGATGTGGCACCATGCACTTTATCTGGTCTGTAGCCAGGAAGTTTCCCCTTTGTAGCCATACTGCCAATGCCTACCCTTCTTATACAGAAAGAAAAATACATCCAGAACTCTACCTCAAAAGCCCTGAATGTTACAAAGAATTGAATGAGTTTATTTTTCTTTCTTTGTACTGGGTATAATTACTGTTTTTGAAATGAAAGAGCTGAAACTAAACTAAAGTAACTGCAGTTATACATATATATATTTAAAAATACACCAAAATCTACCTTCCCACAAAGCCACTTAAGTTAAATGGTCCATTTACAGACTCACCTACATGAAGGATATAACTTAAAACATCTGCTAAGACATATAAGTTCTGTACAGTTTTAATGAAAGTAGCAAAAAAAGTTTTAAAATATAGAACCATTACATTCTCAAACTGTATCTGTATCATCATTAAATAGATATTTGACTGCAATTAGTCAGTCATATAAATAATTCCTTGTCTGACCACAATTTCTAAAAAAAATAAAATTTTCCAGTGAATATTTCTGCTAATCACTATCTTTAAAATTAATGTAAAATATCAATTACTAAATTCTATTTTAAGCAATAATTGCAGCCCCCACATAAGGTATGGGGTTTAGACCTCATACAAAGATTTACTATTAAAGAAATGAACAAAATTTATTTTTTATTCTGCTTTCAGTGAATATTCTGCTGTTTACTTCTGTTTATTTATGACTGTTTTCTAATATAAAATATGTAACAATATATACATACATACATATACACACAATTAAACAGAGAGAGAGAGAGAGAGAGAGAGAGAGAGAGAGAGAGAACGCGCTTAGTTTTAGATTAAATTGCTTCTCTTCTATTTTATTGGAAAGATTTATTCTTTAACATTAATTCTGACAAATATTGTTAAAAGATAGTTTTACTCTTTCTTCACTTCAATATTGATTTAATTTACTGTCATTGGACAACACCTACCTACTTTTAAAGCCAATATCCCAGAGGATCATAATCTCTGAACATAATTTACATGAACTCTTCATCTGCATTTTATATAGAAGGACAAGAGAGCAGAGGATAAATAGAACACATTCAGGATACTGTTTGGGCAAAGCGGGATCTCACCAGGGATCACTCCAAAGATTTGTTTCTCATGTCTATAAAAATAAGTTTGTTATTTCATTTAAATCATTTTTGAAAGATACGCAGTACCATTTGACAAAAAACAGATTTTTTCATTCCAATTTTATGATAATTAAGAATTAATAAAGCCTCTATAATGTTTGCCTTTCTACATTATTCAAAGTAACGATTTCTACAGACATCTGCCTGTAAAAGGTGTAATTTATATTTTTGCTTTCAATATTATCAAATTCCTTTATGATGCCCCTAGACATTTTTTTTTGGGGGGGGAGGGTGTATTTGAATGTTACTTGGTTGGTTTTACTTCAAAGTAAATACAGAAACCGCTTACAGTAGAAGGCCGATACACTTAATATTAGAGATATATTAGTGATAAATACCAAGATCTGTCACAATAAATTATGTGTCTAATTACAGAAAATTATTCCATAAATTCCATAAATTCAATGCTTAATATAAATTTTGAGGAAATACTACAGGTATATTTATAATGAAATGAGAGCTTACAGAGATATACTAGATCACAATCATTCTGCTTTTCACTATAATTTCATTCATTCATCCATCCATCCATCCATCCATCCATCCATCCATCCATCCATTCATTCATTCAGCAAGCAGAACTGAATTCTGTGTCCAATATAGAGTAAAAATAAAGGATATTAAAATGGTAACATTATTTATTAGTATAAACAAAAGGGAGTGAGGAAGTGGCTCTCCTAGATTTCCTTTCTTTCAATATGCCTTGGTTTTATTATCTGTAAAATGGGGGTAGTGAATTGTCTTACTGTTATGTGTAGAGGAATAGCAAAGTGATTATGACACACACATTAGTCTTTCATACATACATACATATATATATATATATATATCCTAAATGATAACAAAACAGTGGAATTTTCATAGGTAAGGTTTTTTTAAATTTTTTTCTTTAAAAATTCAGCTTTCAGTTTCCTTTGTATTTTTTCTCTAGTTACAGATTACTTTAAATTTCTCTACAACATTTTCTTCCTCTTGGCTTGTGCTTTTCATGTAAATACTAAAAAAAAAAATTGCTTTATATCTCCAAGGAAAGAAATGTGGCTCTTGTGGGAAAGGCCCACCCCTTTCTACATGTTTGCTTCCTTGGACGAAAGGAACCCACCCCCTTACATTCTTTGAAATGTATCCAACATGCACAGAGTTTTAAAAGTACTGTATTGACCAATTTAGAGTGCCTTAAATGACAGTCTGCATAAGAAAGATATTCACTTTAATGCAGGCAAACATGAGCTACACGTGGCTAAAATTATATATATATATATATATATATATATATATATATATATATATATATATATATACACATACACATAGTCTTCATTAAGACTCCCAGAAACCTTACCAGAATGAATACTTACTTATATACATGTTCCAGTATTATAAAAATACCATAGGGTATTTATCAGAACTAGAACACCCATGAAAATGTAATAATCCTTAAGATATGAAAATTTTTGCCCCCCCAAGGCATTATTTTTTATTTAACTGGCATACTATTCAGAAAGAACTAAGAATTCAATGTTATTTTCAATTATAATTCCTCAGCATTAAGCCTGAAAATACTCAGGAAAAACTGGGGTACAATAGATTACAATTCATTATAGTAACTTGCTAAGGAAATAAAAAATGTAATCTATTAATTAAAATAAATGTAAAACAAATAGCTTCTTTCCCTAACAAAATAATACATTTTCACAACTTTTCTACCCTTGACTAATATTGAGAGATAGTATGAAATTGTGGAAATCTTGTGAATTTTATCATTATTCTGTCTTTGCATGCTCTATATTCCAATATAGATAAGAACCTGATAACTTAAAGTGAAAAACAAACTAGACTGTTATCTCATCATATTTAGTTTTTAAACTTATATGGTTTTTTTTTTGTCATTACATACCATCGCTTTGAAATTTATCTATGGGATATTTTTGAAAAAATTTTTGAACTCTGCTTTTTTTAATTTCCAGGCCTACAAAATGGAAGTAGAGCTTTGACATCCATGTTTTTCACTTGAAATAAAAGAGAAAAAAATCTAAAGCTAAAATGTAAATTGGAACATGAAAGTAATAAACTTACTAAAACTCAGTAGGATATGGTTATGGTCAAAGAAAACCTGTGCACAATATTCACAAAGATGAAACACTTCATTCACTGAAATTTCCTATCTGATTATAACAATGCACACAAAATTAAACACATAAATATTAATTTTATGTATCATACAAGATGTAGGCAATGAAAATGCAATGTTTACATTTATGGGTGACTCATTAGTGTTTTATTGTGTGAAACACTAGGAGGCATCAGTTGGGTAAAAAAGGAGTTCAATTTTAGAAGAAGTAAGAAATTATCATAGAACTGGGTGTCTAAGAAGTTGGGCATTTCAAAATGTTATTATATAAACCATAATTTTATTCCCTAAACAACTGTCAGAACTTTATGTTCTATAGTAAAGTGTGATTATCCTGTAACACTTGTCAAAAGTATATGAATTTGCCAAGTAACTATCAAGGTACACTTATGATGTCTGGACATTTATTCAACTCAATAATTTTTTATATTTTTGCCTGTGAATAATGTTTGGTAACAAGAAAACATAGCGGATATTCACTATATAGATTTTCTCTTCAATTAGATGTGTTACACGTTTCATGTTTCTACTGAAGCATAGATGCAGGGCTGTCTATAGCACTTTTGAAATTGTCTAATCTATTAAGACCTTATAAGGTATCACAGAACAACAAGTAACTTTAGTGCTATTGTGAAGTAGTAGTAGACAATGTCATATGTAAAAAAGGAATTTTTTATTATTTTACTAATGAAAGGTAATTATTTGAAGACTGAATTTTCCATTATTTGTATTGTTCTTAAAAATGATGAAGCAAAAGGTGTCCTTGTCTAATAATCAATTGAAATTGAAATGTGCCAAGCCATTTTGCAGCAATCAGCTGTAATCTATGATCTATCAAAATAACACATGAACTGACTAATCCTTCTTTTGTAAGGTACATAAGACTTACTTGTCATTCGCATTTTATAAATCGCCTCTTTAAGCTGATCTGATTCTCTAAAGATGACAGATCTCAGTGAACAATCAAGCTTTACTGACTGTACTACAGTCAGTGAGACTGTAAGATTAAAGTACAGTATTGAAGATAGGAGATTTTAATCACCTGTTCACATGTTCATATTAACCATTAGTTCTCAAAAGATTAGTTGAAATCTTTACTGCGAATCTAAGCAATTGTTGCATTTTTATTACAAATAAATTCCTTTATTTTTTTTATTTTTCACTTATATTACAGGTGTCATTGAAACAAAGTGCAAAACTTCAATTCTTATCCCTTTAAAAAATCTGTTACTGTGACCTTTATATTATGTACTAGACTCAAGTTCCTGTGAATTATGCACTTAGAATCCTCAGTTTAAATACGCATATTTATGTTGTGGTACAGACTAAATATTACTATAGAGAGATGCTTCCTCATTTCATCACACAGTGAAATCTGATAGATTCAATTTGTAAAATTTTAAAACAGAATATAATAAAATATACAAAAAGTTCTTTGAAATACATTTTAAGTTTATCTGAATTAACAAAATTGTAGAACCTTGAAATCTCAGGGTTTTTTTTTTCTTTTAAGACATATAGAAATAAGGTAAATTCATTTCTGGAAAGGCATGGTTATGGCATTATGTAAGTTGATAACTTAATGAAGGCCAAAGGAAAAAATACACAAGCTGAAGACAGTAAAATAGGTGACTTACCCCCTCCCCCTCCAACCCCGGGGATTCAATGCTAGAGTTTGGGCTTCTTTGATAGTAGGTATGGTGGACTGATTTTTCAATATTAGAATGACTTTTAGAAAATATTTAAATATCATAACATCTGGGAAACAGACCTATTACAAAGAAAAAAGGGGTGCTGATAAAATAATTTTTAGTTCTTGCTTATTTCTAGTAATCTAAATTTGCTACCTATCTTTTCCAAAACAAAAGTTATTTTTTTATTTGATACCTTTTAATGATGAATAGATTACAAATGTCATGGAAAAGCTGATTCTTCTTCATAAGGCAAAAATTTGATATTTAAACTTGAAACAAACTGTTAAGTCTTCAATTTTTTCCTAATTCACATAAATTACATATTTATGTAGTTTTCAAAAGCTATAGCAATGCCATACTAACTTAAATAATAAACACAAGTCGATATATTAAAATTTGGAAAAACAATACATATACATAACTAATTTTTTCATCACACTTTAAGCAACATTTTTGTTTAAAACTTCTTCCCGGAAACAATATTAGAAACTGAATTTATAATAGTTAATATTTAATCCCTAAGAGCTCCATGCTTTCTGTTTAGTGGAAAGGACATTTAATTTCTTTTATTTTTGGGAGAGTATATTATTCAGAAACATCACATATTAACTGCCAAATTTCCAAACTAAAGTGTTTTGGAATTTTCTTTTATACTTAATAAAGAATTTCATGTGTAATTATCTAAATGTGTTGTTACAGAAGGACGATAATATAATATTCTTATTACAGGTCTAAATGAAAAAAAATGACAAAAAAAGACACTTTATGACTTGATACTCTGAACTTAGCCTCTTCAAAGAATAACCAAGAATATCATTATTTTAAAAAATAAATTAAATTAAATGCTATACTTTCATAGTTGTAATTTGTGCATTTAAAATTAAAATTAGGATGCAATACAGAGGTTAAAATGGGTTCACAGGTGGTCATATTTCCACATCTTGCCAAGTCTCTAGGGATTAGAGTTATTCTTCTCCACATAAACATCTTTACTCTGTAACCACAATTCCATGCAAGGTGCCACTGAAAAGAAGACTGGTCACTTTTTTTGACTAGTGTATAATAGAACTGTTGGAGTTTCCTTTTTCACACCTTAAAAAAAACCATCACTATTCATTTTTTTTAAAACTGTAACTTTTGGAATTAGTATCAAATTCATGATAGTAAAATGCACATTGTGTCAAAGCAATCCTCCACTGAAGACCAGTAAAGTACTGGCAGAAAGCCTGATTCTCTTTAATTATACTGCAGGCGTTTACATATAAAGGTATTTTGTACAAAAGGCATGCATTTGATAATATTGTCCCAAAAGGATGAGGATAAAAGGAAACTAATTACTGGCTCTGGAGGTGTCAGAAATGATTCAGATATAAAGTTTCACTTAGCACTGTATCAGCTACCACCTTTTCAATGGCAGAAAATCTTGTTATTGGGCAAAATTTAAATTCTTGCTCTATTCCCTCCCCCTAAAGGGTAAATAATATGTCAATTTCTACATCTGATCCTATTTCAAAGGCAACTTTGAGTAACTTTCATCAAAAGTGCAAAGCATAAATGGAGTGATTTCACCATTCTATGTAGCTATACATTTGACTTGACAAACCACAATGCATATGCTAGTATCATAACTGGAACTTGGGTTCTAGACATGCAGACTGCAGCTAACAGTGAATGACTTCTTATCTCACTGTCAATTAAGAAACCTGCTCTCAATCTAACACTTCAGTGAGTAAATGAGATGCACAAGGGTATGTGCTCTAACAGACAGGCTTGCTTTTTCTCAGAGTAATCTTAAGAATTAAAGAGAATGTCAGCATGCATCTACCGTTAAAATGTTTAGCTGTAAGAATGGTAGCATCTTTCTTCACTGAAGTATGGGATAAAACTGGAAACACGAACCACAAGGTCACAAATCCTTTTCTCATTTATTAAAATCCAGTAAGCTTCTCCAACTCCATTTCAACCATGCTAATGATGAGAACTAACTTCATGAAACTTTAAACACACTGGTGAGAAAAGGGAAAAGTAGTGATTTGAATAACCGGCGATATAACCAGTTCTAGTCAGACTATCTGAAAAGTTACTTTTAGCAAATGACAGGAAAATCGTGGAATTGAAAAAGAAAAGTGCATCACCTACCCCAACTTCTGCCTTCAAGAAATGCAATTGGATACTGAGATGTTACAATCGGATACACTGATGCGGAGCTCAGAGACAATAACCAAGCTACTTAGATTTCCTCTAGAAATGTCAAGAGGGTACTTACATGAAGGAAGACACGATCAGACTACTCCTTGGAATATGTCCCTTTCTTGAAGAAAAAAATAGTAAAAATAATGCTCTTTTGCTTCGTCCAGCCTTTAGAAATTTTTCTCCACCTGATTCAACGTGCAGCCTCGGCGAACCACACACAACCTTCAAAGTCAATCCAATAGCAGCCAGAAGATGTCTGGGTGTATGCGTGTGCGTGTGCGTGTGTTCGAGTGTCTATGAGTGACTGAAGGAAGGAGGGAGGGAGGGAGAGGGAGGGAGGGAGAGAGAGAGAGAGAGAGAGAGAGAGAGAGAGAGAGAGAGAAGTGTGTGTGTGTGTGTGTGTGTGTGTGTGTGTGTGTGTGTGTGTGTGTGTCTGTGCCTGTGTGTCTGTGTCTGGGTGGGCACGCGCACGGGCACGCGCGCGTCCGCGCGCGCGCGTGTTTTGTGTGTGTGTGTGTGTGTGTGTGTGTGTGTGTGTGTGTGTGCAGCGTGGAGGAGGAGAAAGTAGCTCTCTGCCGCTGGCCAGATTAAAAGTAACCGGACTCGTCCAGAAAACAGCGTTCAGGAAGGAAGTGAGAGAAGACGAATGAGAATAGGAGAGCAACTCACAACCTTTGAAACATCGCGTAAAAAAGAAAGAGAGAGAGAGAGAGAGAGAGAGAGAGAGAGAGAGAGAGAGAGAGAGAGAGAGAGAGATGGAGGGAGGGAGAGAAAGACAGGGAAAAAGCACAAGCAAGGCTGAGATTCAAAACTGCACTCGTCTGATTCTCTCTCTCTCTCCCTCTTTTCCTCTCCTCCTCCTCCTCCCCTCCTCCTCCTCCTCCTCCTCCTCTCTCTCCTCTCTGCCCTTCTCTCTCCCTTTTCCCACAATCCCAAACGAAGCACTCACTGTCTCTTTCCACTCCTCCAGAGCTAGAGAAATAATCAGTTTCACTCTTGCAAAAGGGGGCGGGACTAGATCCCGAAACATTTTAATAAAACAAACATACACCAGCTCCTTCCTCAGCCCCATCCAGTCTCAACTTAGATTGATAAATTACTCCACTACACTACTTTAATTATGTATATGGTATGCAGAATAAATCACTGAACATCAGCACCTCAATCAAGCACTTTTAAATGATAATTGCATCTTGGTGAATCAATCTTTCCATTCCTGACATTTTGCTAATTTTAGTTTTACGGTGGGGTGATGGCACATGCCATACGCAAACCTAATGACAATTCTTTTTTACGCGAAATTAAGACAACACGGCGAGCAACTCCATATTTCTTCTAAAGTACAGTAGCAGGAGGACGCCCAGATCACAGCAGAAACTCGAGGATAAAGAATTGGAGTTCCAGTATTCACGCACGCCAGGAAAACGAGGGGAAACGACCGCTAAAGTCCCCCGAAAGTCATAATCATTGTCAGTGACCGACATTATCGGAATGCAAATAGTTACTCAAGTGTCTTGTTCATGATTGTGACGCTTAACCACTTCATTTCCTCTACAATCCATGAGTCTCCCTATACTGTACTGTACTGTACTGTAATACTTTATCGTTTAAAAGCAACGGTTCAGCAGCATCCCTGGAGAACTGGATTCCAGCAAGCAGCTCTTCACCGAGGCTTGAGGATTTCCAGCATTCGAAGGAGTGGATGATTTAAAAGGGGTGCTGAAATGTGTCACAGGGTGCAAATGATGTGCAAAATAAGAATAATTACGATAACCTAAACCTCTAAGCACCGAATCAACTTGGGGGCATAAACTTTCTAATCAATCGGGGAAAACAATCAAAACACCCAGCAGTTTCCTCAGTGTTTTTTTTAAAGCAACATCAGATCTTTTTCTTACTTTCTCACACCTTTATTAGTCTTTCTCTTTTTTGGTCATTTTCCAAGCCTGTAAACTAAAACAACTTCCCCATATCATAAAGCTTCCCCTATCCAATCGCTGATGGCTACGTTTTTTTTTCCAGGACTGTTTCTGTTCGACTGGACTTAGAAATAAGGGCAGAAACAAAGTTTAAGACGTACTAAGCTGCATTTCTCTTCATCACCCCTCCCATTTTAAAGGATGTAATTTATAAAAGATGTAATATATTCGTTTAAATCAATAATATTTCAAATACTCTGTTTTCAATATATCGGGTAAAAAGCATAAAACTTGTTCATTCATTTATTAACTAAAATCAGAATGAAAGGACATTCGGTGCCAATAGAAATATAAATTATTTACAATACCAGGACCAATGCTTGCTTAAAACTTATAAAGTACAAAGGTCAAACCATGGAAAAAAGAACAATGTTTAGGGCAACAGTGCACAATGGGTACACATATATCCCTCCCTTCAAATATCATTATCTATCTAATAATATTAATCATGAAATTTACTAATAGTACTTTCATCCACCTTTCTTATATTTGAAGTCATTATGACACACACAGAAAGACCCCTCTCCCCCAATATCAGTAATTTCAGTATGTAATGAACATTTGGATTTAAAGAGTCAGTGGCTCTCCAATTAAATACAATATATTTACACTAAAAAAAGTTGCTTCAAGTCCATCATTGGTATGGCTTTCCATGGATTACTTATTTTTATTACAAGAAATCAACACAAACTGATGCAGTAATTTGATTTTGTTGTGTTTCCTTTCTTCCTTTGCAGATTAACAGTTATAATTCTTCCTTCCTTCCTTCCTTCCTTCCTTCCTTCCTTCCTTCCTTCCTTCCTTCCTTCCTTCCTTCCTTCCTTCCTTCCTCCCTCCCTCCCTTCCTTCCTTTTCTTCATTAATTAGGGCAGTATTAAGACAAGGCAGGCTTTCACTGAGGAGAGTTACTTAAAGGAGTTTTAAAATATGTAGGCATTAAGGCCTGGTCAATATTTAGTAGATGCATTAAAATGAGCTATTTGTTTTGACCATTATAAATGATAGTACTGATTACTAGAGTCAAATCAACTATGTGGTGATCCATATATATTGACTCATTGGCAATAAAATGAATGGGCAGGGTTTTTTCCTGTTCTGTCTTTTGATCTTACTGCAGAATATAGTTGTAGCCAGTGTTAAAGAAAACCAAACTTTCAAACAACCAGGTAATGAATTACATCATTGGATAAAAGTACATTACTTTGGATTTTCTCTTAATGCACAATCTTATTCTGAATATATATATTTTAATGCATATCTAACAATTAGCATTCAATTCACAATTATGAAGATGTCCTGGTGGGCAGTTCACCCAAAGCAGCAGATAATTTAAAAAATTTAATAATGAATTCTCAGTGTTTCAAATTTGACTTTGGAATGAAATCAGAGGTCACACTCACTAGTAGCAGCTACATGAGATAGTTAGGAAATATTTTAACAAAAAACAGCAATACAATAAACCACAATGTTAATTTGTAGTTTTCTAAGACAATAGATCCTTTAGGGATTGCCTTCTCTTTGAATTTGGCCCCCTGGATTATATTATTTTTCCCCAAAAGGTTTACTTTCTTAAATATAGTTGGATTCAGCTAACTTTAAAATTATCTATTGTCTATCATCTATCTATCTATTTATCTATCTATCTATCTATCTATCTATCTATCTATAGAGTATGATGAGTCTAATGAGAGTAAATGGGGAGGGATGTGAGAGAAGTATGTGATGAGGTATGTAATTTGAGATTTCAAATTATTTATGGATAACACACAATGTATTCAAAAATACAACCAAAAATTGAATATGTGTTTCTTTTGAAAGTGTCATATGTATGTATGTATATATATATATATATATATATATATATATATATATATATATATATATAAATTTTAACGTAAACCATCTTTATCTCTACATTTGTTGTAGGTCTATTCCTCAACAGAAATTTACAGAACACAGAAACCCTGTCCATTCATTTTATTGCCAATGAGTCAATATATATGGATCACCACATAGTTGATTTGACTCTAGTAATCAGTACTATCATTTATAATGGTCAAAACAAATAGCCCATTTTAATGCATCTACTAAATATTAACACTACTCATTGTAACACTTAGAGTTGGGGCATGAATATTGGACAAAGAGCTCGATGATAACAAGTTCTAATCTCAGTTATGTGGCTAACTGCCTCAATCTTAATTGGGCCTTCATTTCATAATATGTAAAAATTGTATTATCTGTATTTCAGTTTTATAATTTTATGAAAACTGAAAGTTCTGACATTTCTTTTAACCCAAATGATCTTAGTGTCTCTCCAATTAAATACAATATATTTACACAAAAAAGTTGCTTCAAGTCCATCATTGGTATGGTTTTCCATGGAAATCTGATTTTATGTGAGGTCAACCACTATTCCTTGATTCATGAGCTTAGTTTTCTTCATGATTCTTTCCAGTTCACATGGATTCAGCCTCTTGCCTATACCTTCCCTCTGACCCCACCCCACCTCCAGTTATCAGTAGAAGAGCCACCGAAGTGCTGAGGAAATGATTGCCTAGATTTTCACACTATGGTGGGTTAATTTTCATTTTCTGGTTAGAGGTCTGGCCTATCTTACTCCACCCTTCCCTCTCCTCCTCCTACCTCTCTATATTAAAACAGCAGTGCACTGCCTGTCTGCTTTTAAGCCTGGCCCACGCTGGGTGTAGCTCTTGAAGTGAGCTTTAAAAAATTATTTTAAAGTGAGCTGGGGTGGTTGCCACAGCAACCCACCCTGAGATGAAGAAAGGCTATAGATTAATCTACCCCTCAAGATTATTCAACGGTACAGTATTTGCTCTTCAGTCAGAATACTTTTTCAATACATATACTTTATAATTGAACAGAAAAGTTCAGATTGTTTAAAAATAACAAGACATAGATTCCAAAAGCATTAATTTAAATATATTTTATAATCTCTTTGATTCTTGCAGGGGAGAAGATGCTTATAACTTTTTGTGAAATGAATTAATTGTAAAAGATACTAGCAAAGGTAGGCACTGAAAGCTGACACATGAACTTTAAATAAAATGGCATGCCATTATGAAAATGGTATAATGTAGAGCAAGTAATGATGATATAAAACCTTTGTCACTGCTGTACCTGTAAAAATATAATGCAATAGTTTATTAGCTCAACTTTGAACAAATAACTTTATATAGTTAATACAATAAGAAGTAGATACTCACCACATTTACCTCTTTATTATCAAAACCATCGGCCTTCAATTCTTTACTTAATTTCTTACATGGAAGTTACTTCACAGTTTTCAACTCTTCTTAGGCACCTGAAAAATGAGCATATATGAGACATAGTCTGTTAAAATACAGGTCTTCATTAATGAGGAAGTTTAGTTGAATAAATTGATTTTTAACTGATTTGAACTGATATACATATTATATATGTATACATAAACATATGTATGAATTTGTTATGTATTTTAATCTCAGTTAGCCAACATTTGTGGGGAAAATGCAAAATTTTTATTAAAGATATCCTAAGCACAATTTTCAGAGCAGAAATATTGTCAAACATTTGCATGTTATGATGCACTGGTCAGTTCCTAAAACAGACAAGCAGTAAATTTGCTCCAAAAGAAACATTTATGATGTAAAAATCTGTATCAAGTAAAAGTCTGCAAGGTATAATTACATTTCATCTTTAAGAATATCATTTTGGCATATTTTTAAAGTACACTTGTTTACCTTTGCTTTTGCTGTTGTTACTGTTGTTATTGACCACATTAATTAAAGGAGAGAAATTAGGTTGAGTTTATTGAAAGCTAACAAAATGTATCACATCAGGTTAGGGAGTATTTGTAAGCACTAGCAATCGCTGAAGATAGTTTCATAATCTGTTAAATACCTTGGAATAGATATAGGTTTGATAGAACATACTCTCAGACCCTCTAATTTCCACAATGACCTATTACTCACAGGGATTGTTTTATGCATCTAGACAGAAATGGGAACCAGAAATACTGATTCTGTGCTCTTGAAGAAGTAACTTTATTTCTATCAGTCTTCCCTGGCTTCAAAAATGAATTATTTTCAGACAGGGCTCTATGTCAGTCAATAGCTCCATCTAGATAAACTTTTCCATTCTACAAATAAGAATGCTTTTCCATGCTAAAATTTCATTCATATTTTAAAGCATTTTAGAGAATTAAATTTCCAGGGGTCAGTCATTATTTTCTTCTGTGACAGTAGATTAATTAATTTGACCTATTCTTTTTAAGGAGGAAGTATGGGCAACAGGAATTCATAGTAAAAGCAATACTAATTTAAAGTATACTTGTCTTGCCATGAGATCTTTTGTAACAGGATTCTGTGTTATATTAATTCACCTGCTTGAGAACACTTTCCCATTTAGAGGTGAAATTTTATAGTGCGGAAAATGGGAATGATTGTTAAGCAACCATTCATCTCAGAGAAATGTTGATTTTATGAAACAACATCAATAACGAATGTTATTGTCATTTTAAAATGTCTTTAGCAATATGGCATTTCTTCTGAATCCAATAACATCATGCCCTGATGTGACCTGAGCAATAATTTGCTTTTATGCTTATTGGATGTGTGTGTGTATATATATATATATATATATATATATATATATATATATACATACATATATATATATACAGATATATATGTATATATGTGTGTGTATCTATCTATCTATCTATATGTATGTGTGTATATACACACATATTGGTGAATTAAAAGAAATTTGATCCAGTAACAATTGCCTTCAACAGACTTTTATTTAGTGAGCACTTAAATTATTTATAAAAGGCATTGGAGATAGAGTTCTTGCCCTCTAGTAGTTTACCTTCTACCAATGGCAGAAGAATAAAGCATTCACTGAGGTAATTTAAGATGGAAGAGAAGGCTGAGCAAAATCAGCGAAGGTATTCATTAACTTTATTTCCTTAGAAGATTTTTAATTGTTCACAAGAAAACGATTTTATCTCATCTCTTGAGATGTCACAGACACCCAATTCCAGGAATGAATTTTCACACTTCCCCTAGAGAGTTCTGTCAGATATCGTCTTCCCCCATACAAGTTGTATCAAGTTCCCCCCCTGTGCAGGGAATAAATGTCTTTCTTAACTTATTAAACATCCTCTCCGTTTTGGGAGTTAATAAAGGAAAGGGTCAGAGAGAATTAGGAACTTGGGCCCCGTGTGGAAGGGCTGGATCACAGACTCGGTTCTGACGTTTGCTCCTCTTTAAGAGTTAGCTACAAGGGCCGCTTCTGGTTGCAGCGGTCTTTTCCACTGACTTATTGATTGCAGGCAGCTCCAGTCCCACCACAGTCATTTGTGTGACCACTTCACCCGTGCTGACTCTGTGTTCAGTAGAAGCGCTCAGACTGTGAGACAACCAATTTTTCTCCCTCCCCGCTCCCCTCCTTAACTCCCACCACCAGCATACTCCTCCCTCTGCCCGCCTTCACTCCCCCAGCCCCCCTCCCGGCCCCAATTCTTTGATGCCGCCGGGGCTAAGGGTGAAGGTTCTGATGAGCGGTCGCACTGCCGCCTTACTTTTAAAGTTATGAGGCAGACACTGGTGGGGGGTGAGTGCCACGTGGGACCCCGGTGTTAAGGAGGGCTTAGAGTCTGGGTATGCTGGGAGCACTGCCTTGCCAGTCGAGAGGGTAGGAATGAAGGGGGTCTAATTAGGGTCGTTTCTGAAAAGGGGAAGGGTGACTGACTCGTTTGTATGTGTGTTTGTGTGTGTGTGTGTGTGTGTGTGTGTGTGTGTGTGTGTGTGTGTGTGTGTCCGGGCAAAGGCGAGATGCCGCGTTGCAAGTTTCAGGAACCAGTCCTCTGGGCAAATGGGGATACAGGGAGTGACAGACCCTAGGTGGGTATGGGGGGGGGGTGTTGGAAGGTGGCGGGAGAAAAGCTGCGGAATTGCAGGTCTAGCTTGAGTGCTTCCGAATCAGAATAACTTCTCCAGAGACCTCGCTTCCTTGCGCGCTCTTTCACACAGCAGGCAGGGGAAGAGAGCGGAGGGAGCAACATAGGCGACCCAGGACCACACTGCAAGAAAGCAGCCCGGCTCCGCCGCTGACGCTCCCTCTGCCAGCTGTAGGCGGGCTGGTCTGCAACCTTGCCTATCGGATGTCATCTCGGGGCTGCAGGACTTAGGAGTGTGGGGGCTGCGAGGACAGAGGCCAGTCCCCTCCCTGCTCCCACCCCCGCCATGTTTCCCATCCCCGGACCCCTCTCCCACGCACGTCTCTGGAGTACGTGTCTGGAAGAAGTGGAGAGGGAGATGGACTGAGGGGGGACCCTGAGACCTTGACTTTGCTTTCTTCTCAGAGTATGGATTCACCGTTTCAGGTCGCCCGGCGACTAATAACAAACAGCTTAGGGGTCGCAGTGACAGCGGCGGCAGTAGTACCAAAATGGGAAGGAGGAAGAGGAGGAAGAGAAGAAGGAGGAGAGAAGGAGGAGGAGGAGGAAGAGGAGGAGGAGAGAAGGAGGAGGAGGAGGAAGAGGAGGAGGAGAGAAGGAGGAGGAGGAGGAAGAGAGGAAGGAGGAGAGAGGAGGAGGAGAAGAAGAAGAAGAAGGAAAAAAAGGAAGAAAGGAAGGAAGAAGAAGCAGTTGCTAGTAATTGCACCATTAAGACTTTCTCAGAACAAGAGAGTTAAAAAGCTACTATTGGTGGGCTAGAAAGAGTAATCTGTCTTTCCTCCTCTCTGCCCCCCCTCCTGCCCCCTTTCCTCTAACATGTGAGACTAGCCTGAAATCATGGTTATTGCACAAATATCTTCCGAAAAACAAAAAAAAAAATTAGTCTTGCTTTTGAGAGCAAGAGAAGCTGATTGTTTGGTCTGCCCTGAGAATCATAACAAGTTCCCCCCAAAACCTCTTCACAGGTTAAAAAGCCCACTTTGCACTCAAAATGCTTTATAAAGTTTTCTGACTGTGTTAAAACTGAATTCATCAATGGAGTGATTAAAAAAAACACATTAAAATATTTTTGGATACACTATATATGTACTTTTTAAACTGTCCTCTGGAGGCAACAGAAGAGGAGTAAAATGCCTTGCGATTTATAATTCCAAAACTTTATTTTAGAGCTTCCTAACATTTCCACTCTAAACCACAAGTCTCAGTAGTTTATATTTGGGTTAGATATATTCAATTTACAGAAATTTGTCATGATTTATATTCTCAGAATGGGAGTACATTTTTTTTTCCTTCAAGCTTAAACAATTAAATTATGTAGTTTAGAGTGGTACTAGAATTAGATTCAATCAAATGGAATCAAGAAAAGAGTAAGTTATGAGGTCATCCAATCAAATTAGCAAATTATGTTTGGCCACAAAACAACTTTTTATGATAACTTTCCTAAAAAGAATTACCAACATATGTCATTAGTATTATTGTTTTAGAGTAGTCAGGCAATTCTTAAATGAGTCTTTCTTTTTAAAATAAGGCTAGAACATTCAACTAACTGTTGGAAAAAAAGGTTTTAACATAAATTTCTTAAGGAAATATATACTATTCATGTATATATATATCAGATATATCATGCATTACTTGGATGATTTGTATTTCATCTTTATTAGAATGAGATTTGGAAAGAAAATTGCAGTAGTATACATGCTGTAAAATCATTTCAGTTTAAATATATGTAAATTAATATCTAGAAAATATCCTAAATTTTCAGTATAGCAATACCTCACATTTATATATGTGCATATACTCCCAAACCAAACTTTACCATTTACAATCTCTCTCTCTCTCTCTCTCTCTCTCTCTCTCTCAAAATCATTTCCTTTTCCTTTGATCTTTCAGTCCAATCAAGCCAACTTCTCTTTCCAGTTTCCTGCCTTTGTACTGGTACTTTCCATGCCTCACATCAATCCCTCTTCAAACCTACACCTCAGATAATCCTTCAAGATGAGCTTAAGTTTAAGCACCATCTTCTATGTTAAATCTTTCCTGATATCCCCAAATGCTAGAACCCTGTCCCCAAACTACTTGTGAAGGTGTTCTACAGACATGTGGACATGAACATATCATACTAAGTAAAATGTCAATTCCCACAGTAGAGGTTCTTTTTATTGTTTTGTACTTGTAACTCTAGAATATAGCATAATTCTTGGCTTATAGTAGGTACTTAATAAGTGCTTGTTGATCAATTGATTTAAAACCAAGCATTATATTCCCTTGCTTTGCTAATGCTTAGTGTTTGAATTCTTTTTACTAGTATATATCCATGAATGGGATTTTTTGTCCTGTTCCTAGATTTGTTCATGAAATCTGATTATCTAGCCTAATTATCTTTATCCTTTGTGTTTGAACTCCTCTAATGTTTAGGCAAAAATTTCATAATTTCTAACCACAGCATTATTTTTTTGTTTTATGAATATTTTCAAGTCTATATTTTTTGATTAGTTGAACTTTATAGTAAATCAAGCCACAGTGTGTGAGGAAAGGAAGACTCTAAGTCCTAATGAATATGAAATGCTTTTCATTCACCTATGTTCGTGATGGAATAGAGAAAGGGTATATAGTTAGCATTTTTCACAAGTAACTTTACTGTTTTCTAAAATTATGAATTATTTTTAACTTTATAATTTTGTGTATGTGGAAGTGAAGGTGGAATAGAGGAATTGTTTTCTTCACTTCTACAACCATTCAATGTTGATTGTGCTAATTGTGTATTTATATATATATGTGTGTGTGTGTATTTACATAAATATGTTTATATACACCACATGTGTATATACATATAGATACATACATTGCTGGGCAAAGACATTCTGAAAGTTCACAATCTTTCATGGAGAATATAAAATCAAATTGACTAGTTTCAGAACAGTCCATATGACCAAATAGGAATTACTCTCCTGCTAATGAACTTTGGGTTTCTAATTTCTTAACCCACAAGCTATCAGTATCATCCATTGGAATTACCACAATAGGAAGAATTAGGGATATAAGAAAGTGTCAAGGTTTTTTTTTTTTTTGAAGTGATTGAATTGTCCTTTTCACACACACACACACACACACACACACACACACACACACACACACACACACCCCGTAGGATATTCCCTGTTCTCATTGTCATTTTCTAGGGGAGCTTCTTTTCAATTGAGTTTTTTTTTTATTTTGTTGTTGAAGAGACACAGGAAACCCGAAGCCTCACCCCTCTTCTCCCTGGCTGACCTTTGGAATGCTGCTGTCAGCCAGGAAGACGCTTCTATCTTCAGCCCCCTGCCAGTTTAAATTCTTTAAGGGCAGAACCTGCTCAGAGTGTCTCCTGATGTCATTCCAAATGCCTGATGGCCATCTATGGCAACTGGGATGAACAGAAGCATGCTGGGAAGCTAGTGCCTGTGGAATGCCTAATGTGGCATTCTGTGACTGCTGCAACCCAGGAGTAGTTCCCTATAGGGCTCATGATCAACAATATCCACAGTTGTGAGGGAGTATATTCATCACCTCTCAAAAACAAACAAGCAAAGAAATAACAACAAAAACAACAAAAACAACAAATCCTTGATAGTTGTAGCCATATTATGTTATTGATTCTAATAAATCCTCTTTGGGGATAGTACCCTTTGATTTCATAAGTGTTATAAATGAATATCATGGGAAACATGATTGGGAGAGTGAAGTAAAATAATTTACATAAGTTTTTTATCTTTATAGATTTATAGTTTCATCTTTAGAGAATTTAGGACAAAGGACTTTCCCCTTTCTATGTATGGATAGTTTTTATAAGTTATTTCATCTATACAATTAGATAATGGAGAAATTATCAAAATTTCTTAGGATTTCATAATTATTTAATTCAGAATTTCTAATATTTTACAAATTAAATAGAATATAAGATTTTTCAGGAAAATATCATTTAAAATGGTTTCATAATTTTCTGTAGGCATGATTACTTGTAAAATAAGTGAATCCTTATGTGCACATCCTGATTCACTAGAGGGGACAAAACAAATTCCACTGTTTAAGTGAAACTTTTTAAAGTAATTTTAGACTTGGTATAAAACTAATTAAATTAGATATGTTTTTATTCCCATACAACTGAAGATTTATCTAAAGTGTGTTTGGGAGGTTTTAGAAGTGAGTACCCAAACTGATCTTTTAATGATTTTTTCGTTCATTAACTAAAGCCCTTCTACCATTCAGTATATGATCCCATCATTTGTTGTATCACTTCTTTAGGTATTTCTTTTTCATATTTTCTTCCCTGTCTTTCAAATCACAAATAAAATTCCACCTTCTACAAGAAGCCTTTCCTAAAACTCTCTTGATACTTGTACCTTCCCTCTGCTAGTAATTCCAAATTGATCCTGTTTATATCTTGTTTTGACAATTGTTTGCATGTTGTCGCCCTTTAAATTGTGAGCTCCCTGAAAGCAAGGACTTTGTGTCTTCAGCACACTGATTGGAACATGATAGGCACTAATAAATGATTATTTATTTGACTTGAGTGGTTATTTTTTGCAATATCCTTGGAAATACTATTGTCACTGGAAGATGTTTTGAAGTAATATCTCAGTAATGTAGAAGTAGGAAACAAGGGGTATAAACATTGTGATTTACAGTTATCTGTCCATAAAGTTGATCTTATCAATCTACCTGAGCTCTGTTATAATCTTAGTAGTTCCATCATATTAGTCCTATTACATTCTCCAATTCCTATAAAGAATGATTTTTAAGCTTTTGTAATACTATTTTTTTTTGCTGAGGAATGCTGAGGAATTTTCACTATAGAACTGACCATTCCACAAAACACGATTTTACTTGAAGTTCTTTTTTCTCAGAAATAAATAATGACAATGGTGGAGCAATGTCTGTATTTGTTTAACAACAATACTAGAATTCAGATATCCAGGAGAACTGCCCCCTTCTTAGGTAGTCACATTAGGAAGTAATATAATTATTTCAATATTTTTCATTGAGAAATATCAATTAACTTCTCCCAAACTGATATTTTACTTGGTGGTGTTTATTGATTCCCCTTTTCCATCCCTGGTTTGACACACCACCTTTACTTCTGAAAGAGTAAAAAAACTTACAGATGGAACTGTGTTCCCATCCCATCTCAAGTATTTATTAGCTGTGTGACCCTGAACAAGTCACTTTCTCTCTGTGAGTTTCATTTTTTCTCATCATTAATATAATATTAGAAACTACCTTCTAGAGTTGTTGTGAGAACCAAATAAGTACTGTATGGAAAATGTTTCATGATGTTACAAAAATATGACGTAGCACAAAATTCTAACTTTCCCCACTGCCGTCCTATCTTCCATATTTGAAATATCCTTTATTCTTTAGAATCTTCTTTATTTGTGTCCTTTAAAATGTAACTTTCTTGAATCGCAACTGATTGATTACAATGGTTACAGTCACATATTTATAAAGATTTTTATGGATTTGCAAAGTACTGTATAAATTTTGGGAATATATATATATATATATATATATATATATATATTTCCTGAAACATAAACTATATGTACAATTTTCTTATATTATCTTTCTAGGATTTATTTAGACTTATTCAGAAATTTCTATAATTTAATTATGCATGTAAGTTATAATGTGGCAAGGAAGATAACCTGTAATTGTAATGATGCTTAATTATTCTCCACAAATATCCTTTTTAAAGGGATTTAATGGAGATGAAATCCTAACCCAAAAGAGTCATTCCAATAGTACAAATAGTATAAGGATGGTTTCAATTTTCTCATTTAATTCCAAAGCATCTTTCAAGGGTTCCACTGTGTTTAAGAGGCTATTCTAGGTTCTACAGGAAAAAGAGAAAGAATAAGATAGTGACTTTCCTCATGGAGCTTATAGTCTAGGAAGCAAAATGTCTCAAGTACACAAATTGCCATAATAAATGCCAAAGTTTGTTCTAGGAATGATGTGAAAGAAATGAAGCAAAGGGAAATGGGAGTACAAAGAAGTAAGAGATTACTTTTGGAAGAAGGAATTGGGGAATGGGAAATGGGAAAATAGCCTGGAAGTATGGATTGAGTTTTGATAGACAGAAAAGAGAGAGAAAGGTATTCCCTATAGCAGAAACAGTATTAAACAAAGGCACAACATTGGGAAATTTTAGGTGTGTGTAAGGAGTGGTAAATAGAATAGTTAGAATGAAGCATAGGGTGAATAAAGGAAAGAAATGAAGATATTAAAACAGGTTGGAGTTAGACTATTATGTCATGATAAGGAATTTAAACTCTTGTTGGTAAAGGGAGGCAGTTACTAAGGTTATTTTGAATTCTCTGTGTGTACATACATGTGCATGCACGTGATGAATTTGCTTCAGGAAAATTATTCTAGAGGGAGTGTAGAAGATGTATTGTAAGTAAAAGATGAATCAGAAGCAGAGATTTAAATTAGAAGGCTATGAATGTAGGTGAGAAGCAATGAGGATCAGGTCTAAGGTAATGGCAAGGGAATGTGAATGCACAGTTGAGAGAAACAATATGGAAATAGAACTGGCGGGACATAATGATTGGTTGAGTGTGGAGACAAGGGGCAGGGATAATCACAATTTCTTGTTTGAGAAAGGGTAGTACTTTAACAGAAATAAAGAAGTTAGGAGGGAAAAGTGACTGAGGAAAAGCATGGAACAATTTGCATTTAAAGCATACACAATTCATCTAGGAAGAGATTTTCAGCAGTGAGGTAGTACAGGATTAGATCTAAGCAGAGGCTCTGAGCTTCAGATTTGGGAATCAACTTCACAAGGTGATAATTTGATCACAGGACTAAATAGCTTTAACTAGAAAGAAAAAGATAAAGAGTTTTTATAATTGTCTAATTTTAAGAAGCAGGAAAAAGAAAAGGTGAAAGGAGGACAAAGAATGAGTGACCAGCAATGAAGGTGACAAATATAGAGAGTATACTATCATGGAACCCAAGGAAGGAGAGAAATTTCAAGAAGGAGATAAAGTACTGACAAAACAAGAGATATAATGAAAACTGAGAAGAGAGTACTAGATTTGTTGGAGATTATGCCCTACTTTCATAAAGCCACTTTCAATAGAGTGGTGGTGAAGGCAGAAGGCAGACTTCAGGAGATTAAAGATAGTGCAAAAAATTATCAATGGCAATCTCTTTTCTTTTCTGCAGAAACTTCTATTGACAGAGTAAATGTTTTCCCTTCTCCCTTTATATTTGAGCCATATGTTAGATATAATCGCTTTGAAGGCAAAGATTTAGCCATTTTTCATCCATCTCCATCCCACTCCATGCCCCCCCAGAATCTTACATATAGCCAATCTTGATAAATATATGTTGAATTAAATGAAATTGTATCATTCATATTTAGTATGTCACTGAAGTTTGACACTTTCCTTGTTTTTACTTTCAACAACTGTTCATTGAAGTCCTTATGGGGGGAAAATAAGATCTATTTAATGTCAACACAGGCTATCTGGAATTTGTGGGTGAAAATTATGGATGATTGGGATCAATTCCAGGATATGAGAGATCTAAAACCTATTTTTGTATAAATCAAAGAGTTTAGTCTATTATGTGTTTCAGGAGACAAGCAAAAAAAATGCATAACAGGAATGTGTGGCTTAGTTATTTCATGTAATGTATCTCCTTTAGGTAGAATCAGAAATATATGTGATTGTAAATGGATTATTTTGTTTTTTGAGAAAACTATGGAAAAAATACACCTGATCTCATTTTTTGATCCATTCACTTTTTTCATTATTAAAATTACTCTCCTCTTCGAATCCAGTTTCCCCAGATCCCTTTAATTTTATAGTAAGATACAGTAAATTAAAGATATAGTAGGATGCAATAAATTAAAAAGAACACTTTCAGTGAGAAAAGATGACTCATTAAGTTATAACTTTCTTGCTGCTTGTAGATTGTAACCTCCTTGATTGCCATTTGCAACACAGTGGCTGTCATGGGGTGTATTGACTTGGTGAGCTATATTTACCAATTTTGGGGGACTGTAAAGGAGGCTCATTTTTAATTTCATGACACTATAATGTTTCTAAGAAATTATTACTTCAGTTCTCTAAATGGTCTCTGGATTATCTAAAAATAGCTATATTTTTCAAATGTGCTGATAGAGAGTACCCTATAAAATGTGACTCAAAATTTTCTTTTTCATTCTAGTTATTTTTATTATTGATATTGTTTCCATAAATTGTAGATAAAGATGAAATAAACTGGGAAGCTGGTAAAAGCAATGTGCTTGGAATTGTTTGGCCAATAGAGGTGATGGAATTTTGCTCTTCTTTCCATACTTTATAATTAAGTGCTTCTCATGAAGATTGGCTTCATGGGACCTCCATGAAGACAAAATCTGGGACATGAATGGTGGTATGTTGTAGTGGAAGAGAGTTAGAACAACTGGGTTCAATCCTCACTCTTCTGGTCATTGATTTGGTAACCCTGGACATCATTTCCCCTTATTAATAAGATGAAGATCTCTAAATAAACGCCAGGCCTTTTCTAACTTTCTTAACTAATCTTTTCCACAAAGTCTATACCCTCTAGTTGATTGAAATAGCCATCACAAGTAGTTTATCAGATGAAGGGTAATTTTTCTGAGAGAATCTCATTCTTTCTCAATTTAAATACCATTCATGGCATTTTAATGACTTTCTTTAAGAGTCAACATTCAGGAGGCATTATTTGTTAACCCCCCCCCCCCCCCATACTTTGTATGAACTGTGATTTCTTTGGTGAAAGGAAGTTTTATTGAAAAATCCCTCTATCATAGTAGAACTGTATCTGCTCTTCACTGAGGGCACTGAATGTGGGCCACTGAGATAAGTTAAGTAACTTGCATAATATGGGTAGTATGCTTCCAAAACCAGCTCTCAATAAATATGCTGCCCCATCACTGCTTGCTAATTATGCCAGTAAGACTCTTAAACCTCCTTGAGTCTTTGTTACCTCATTTGTAAAATAGGAGGATTGGTATAGATGACTTTTTTGGTGCCATCCAGTTTTAGATTCATGATTCCTTGATGAAATAACCAGATAGAAGATGGAGGTAGGGCTCTAAATATTGGCTTTATTCATTCAAAATGATTTGGTCTTTGAGCTGGAGAAACTGAAAATTCCCTGTATTTCATAATTTTAAAAACCAAACAAATAATAATTAACTTGTAAGCATTAGCCAATACATTACTATGTTAATGCTATCTAAAAGCAGATATGTAATGTTCATGTATGTTTCAAAGATTTTACCATAAAACTAGGACTCATTCTCATCGAATGTAGTCCTTATTATCATTTTTGGTAGCTAAACTGGACAATGTTCTCTACTTGTGCCCTTATTCTACTACAAATTTGGTCCTGAAGACTTGACTAGGGCCTTCAGATTTCTTATTACCATGGATCAAAAAGAAGGACTATTTTAAAAGCATAGAAAATTTGTGTCGCATCCTTAAGCAACTCAAAACTAAAATGAGTGATTGGTATGGCTCTTAGAGTAAAGATAAGTGTGATTCCTATTTAATTTCCCATATCAATGATTTCTAATTGCTCCAATGGCTTCTGGCCAACAAAGTTTAGTACTTAACTAGAGGAAGAATGAATATAAAATAATTTGATAGATTTTTAAAAACATTAATATTATATGTACATCTAAATGATAGCCAGTCATTTATGGACTTGTTTAAAGTGTTACATATTTTAATATATTTCTCACAATATTGTGAGGTAGTTAAATATTAGTATAAGAAGACAAAACACAAGAGATATATTGTGTACCACATTTACATAATAAACTCAGGTATTCAGGCCAGGTAACTGAAGATCATAGATTCACTTAGCTTTTCATCTGATTCATTCGAATGTGTGTGTGTGTGTGTGTGTGTGTGTGTGTGTGTGTGTGTGTGTGTGTATGTGTGTGTGTTTGTGTGTTTGTGTGTGTGTATTTGGGACAAAGGGTATCATTTCAGGTCTGCAGACAGGGGAAGCTAAAAAAAATAATATGATCTTTGCAGAGGAGCATTCTGTTATCATCTTGCTTTGCTGGCCTTTGTATATGATTAGAAATTCACCATTTTTTTGAGCTGAAATGGATAATTGGTGGTCCTATAGAAGTGAAACCTAATAACTATTAGCAGAGAGAAGCTCAGTGAGCATGTCTTTTTGATAGAGATGCCCAGAATTGAACAATGAAGATGTTCAATAGAAATATTAGGAAAACAGAATCAAAAATGTCATTCTGGAAAGAATCTTTCCATCTGATTCAAATTCCCTTGTTTTATAGATGACAAAATGGGGAACTAGGAAGATTAACTGATGTTGCAGGTCTCACAAGTAGAGAGATCATGTGTGTCACAGCAGCCACAAGACAAGCAGCAATTATTAGACCAGAGGAATGACATGACCAGTAGAGAGTAACAGGAAGTAACTCAATGACATCAACAGAAGACATAAGAAGCCTGTAGTATCAGAAGCCTGAAGTATATGAGAAGACTATTCTGTTGCTGTTTTTTTATTGCTATCTTATTATTAAATGCTTTTGTTTGAACTAATTGTATTCTTTTGGTCTTCTAAAAATAAACCTACCAGGGTGGTTTGTGAGCTATAGCTTAGAGTGTATATGGATCTAACTGAATTTGGGGGTAACCATTTTGGGGTCTGTTGTTGCAGAGGGGAACAGTCATATAAATAAATAAATAGATAATTAGATAGATAGATAAATGAATGAATAAATAAATAAATAAATTAAATAAAGCATAAATACATATAAAATCTTATTTTATAAATTTGAAAGCTGAGACAAAGAAAAGTTTAATAACTTGTCCTGGGTCACCCAGTCAGTAGATAGTAGAGATAAGACTTGAACTCAATCTTATTCTAAAATCAATGATCTGTCTAACACATCATGCTGTATTCAGATACCTTGTCTCCTTACACGGAGTAGAATTTCTTTCATTGAGTTGGCGTTTAGGGTTTTTGTTGGTCTCTGAAATTCCTACCATCATAGAGAAGGATTCATTGAGCTTAATGATCTAGTTATGCTTTGTCTAAAACATTTTTGGAGCTTTTCTTTAGAACTGCTTTCAAATTTTAGGACATATTGCTCTGAAAAATTCTCACAGGTGGCAAATTTCCTTGATATTAGAGTGAATTTGATTTTGGAAAGGAGTTGAAATAGAACTCATCTTCTTTTCCTTCCCTCATCCTACCTTGCCTATTACTGGAGAGATCAACAAGGTTCAAAACCTAGGAGTCAGACATGACTCCTCACTGTCTTTTACTCTCTAAATCCAATCTACTACCAAGACCTGTCCATTTCACCTTTTCAAAATATCCCAAATATACCCTCTTCTTTCCTCTGACACTACCACTCTGTTGTGGACCCTCATTATCTCAAGCCTGAATTATTGTAATAGCTCACTGAGGGGTCTGTCTATCTCATGCCCCTACCATCTAAAGTGATTTTCCTAAAGGTCTGACCATGTCACCCCTCTCCCCTCACTTAATAAATTCCACTGTCTCTCTATGGCTTCCAAATATAAAATGTTCTGTTCAGCTTTCTAAGATTTTCATAACCCAGTCCCCTCCTACGTTTCCAGTGTTCCTACATCCTAATGCCCATTATGTTCTTTTCAATGAATGACTCTGGCCTCCTGGTTGTTCCACAAATAAGACAAGTTCATGATGCTTTCCAGATATTTTTTCTGACTTTCCCCCATGTCTATAATACTGAGTCAATTCAAACTGTCTACTGGCTTCCCTGGCTTCCCTTAAGTGATTAATAAAATACCATCATTTACATTAAGACTTTCCAACCAATGTCTTTCTTCTGTCAATTATTTCCTATTTATCCTTTATGTAAGTTGTTTGTATATATTTGTTTGCATGTATTTTCCCCCATTTCTCCATTGTAAGCTCCTTGAAGGCGGGGACTGTCTTTTGCCTATCTTGACATCCTTAGTACTTAGCATAATGTCTCCCACATAGTAAGCACTTATTAAATGTCTGTTGATTGATTAATTGATTGATCAAACACAAAACTTTTAATTATAAAGAGACATGCATATAAATAAGGAGATATTTTCTCATAACATTTGAAAACAGTTGGAGAGATTTTTCCCATATGTTTTGAGAAAAGATAATATCATGGAATGATAGTTTTCTTAGGTTTGAAGGTTAGCTTTCATTTGCATGATTTTGATTTTCATCATGTTATTTCCTTCTTCTAGAATATTGTCTTGCAAATAGTGACTGCTTAATGTTTATTGAATTGAAAGCTGAGTTCTGATATATAATTGTTGAATATAATCTCATTACTTTATAGTCAGACTAATTTCCTCTTAATTAATGAAAGCTTACATTTCTATGTTTCCCAGGTTACCATAGATTTACATGAATTCACCCTATCTTTGCAACCCTTTGAGGGCAATAGTGAAGATATTGTTTCCACTCTATTGATGAGGAAATATAAACTTTGGCAATGTCAAATGACTTGCTTGTCATTGGCAATATCAAATGAGGGACTGAATCAGGAATTCCTGTGTTCTGAGTTCCAGGGTAAGACTCATTTCACTACATTCAACTGTTTTTCCTAGCTTGGCTTTCTGGTGTTATCACATTTGAATGTGATAAACATTGGACATACTAATATCATTTTTATACTTTATTTTTTTCAGTTTCTGTAATGATGTTTAATATGTAAGAGGACTGATAATTTATTAGACCAGTTTCACCAACTCCTCTTAATTATATGTTCTTATTGAATCTTGTAGGCTTCTTATTCTGAATGTTGACTATGAGATAATCATTTTAAGAATCTGTGACAATTTCATCGATTGGTTAAATGATTTTCACTGTCATGTGATGGCTATAGACCCTGAATTTAGGATATGATGTACAATGCTTAGAATCAAATATAGCCATTGGCTATTATTGTAGGTGAGGAAATATGATTCAGAGATTTTGTAGTTTGCATAATATTGAGAAGAACATTTCTGATATAACTAGGAACATTTGTGGTAATAGGAATGGATAAAGTGATCCATATCTTTACAATTCTATTTTATTTACTCCCATAGATCACTACCACTAGTAGCATGGAACCCAATGCTAGTTGTCTCAGCCTTGAACATCTTGACACTGAAGTCATCTCTACCATAGTTGGTCACTGAAGTACTGTGGTTTCTGTGGTAACAAGCATTTCATTGATTAGCAATTCTGCTTAGGGGTCCAGTAATTACCATTACCCTCAAAGCAGTCAATGGACAATGGGCCTCTCTACCTCACTATAACAGCTGTCCTGGGGATAAATATTCCTGGGCATCTAACTTCTCCCATGTTGGCAACTAGTAACCAAAAGGAACTTGAAGTTCTTTATGTAATGTCAGGCACTTTGTTAGAGCTTAGACCTAGGAAAAGAAAAACTTTCTCAAGTATTTCTGGTTCTAATTTTGACTGCTATTCAGTAAATAGTGGTTTTGTGCTCTGGGAAAAAAAGGTTTTTTAAATTTTATTTATGGCAATGGGGTTAAGTGACTTGCTCAAGGTCACATAGTTAGGCAATTATTAAATGTCTGAGTTCAAATCTGAACTCAGGTCCTCTTGATTCCAGAGCTGGTGCTCTATCCCCTGCCCCACCTAGTTTCCACCTGGGCAAAAGTTTTCAAGTTGGCTTAAGATGTGAGAAATAGAAAACATATATTCTTAAACATTCCAGAATTGCCCCCTAAATTTTTAAAGCTAAAAATTCTATAAAGTCACATGATCTATCCACCCTCAATACTTAATTCTTCATTATTTGAAGTTAAGTACAGTAGTATAGTTTTGGGGTCACAGTGTTGAAATTCAATCCATCAATAAACATCCTTTAAATATCTACTATCTTTTTGGTACTGCATTAAGTTCTACGGATCAGTACATAACATCCCCAGAAAAGGACAATTTTCCAGGTGAGGAAATTCTCTCAGGTGTCTAACTTGTCCCTTAATATACACAGTGTTTAAGTTGGATTTGAACTTCAAGTTTAACATTCTAATCTTTATGTCAACCTAGCTCTTTTCTTAAACATATAGCCTGGACTTTTAAACTTATAGAGTATTATGGAGAATGAATAGTTAGGTGACTTGCTCATGGTCACATTGCTCTCCTGGGTCAGAAGTAGGGCTTGAACTTAATTCTTCCAAACTCCAGGAGTGATCCTCTATCCATTACACTCTTATTCCTATTTTCATGACTAGTTCTAAAGTTAAAAATCTATTTTTATGAATTGTGAAATTCATACTCTTGCTACTTCACACTCCTTAGCTGTAACTTCATCCATGTCTGTACCTTGGTAAAAGCTATTTATTGTTACCTTCTAACTCTCCTTTTTGCTGTTTCTCCTTGTTTTTGCTTTGGAGTTAAGATTTTGTTCTGGTTTATTTTGGTGTCAAACCCCAGTATCTCCCAATAGATTGAGTATCTCATATCAAAGACAAGAAGAGACTTATGAATGTTCTGCAGTCAGTTTATAGAATCGTGGAAGAATAGTTCACATTTATAAAGCTTTTCCTTAGAATAATGCTATAAGGTGTATAGTTTTACTGTGTTTATTTCACACATGAAAGGATTGAAAGGATTGAGATTCTGAGAGGTTGATGTTTGAATAAAGTATACAGTAAAGTACACAGCTGGGACTTGAACCCCATATTCCGACTCCAAGACTAGTATTCTCTCCATCATGCCAGAGGCTGGGAAAGCATGACTATTGGGTCAGTAATGAACATAAAGTTATTTTGGGTTATTCACTGATTTTATTGGTTAAATGATGATATGTCACTTGGAATATCTAAAGGTTAATGTATTTGCAGCTGTTGGAAGAGGTCTTACCAAAACTGACAGAAGCACATTGGTATGACCCAATGGTGGCATGCTATTTCCCCTTTAGCTCCCTCTATAGACTACAAGAAGCACAGGAAGGCCTACTGAGCTATCATGAAAATCATGATAATTAACATATACTAGGCAATTTCAATAGAGAAGAGGAAAAAAACTCATTACCTTTGGTCACTGGACCCATTTTAGGATGGATGGGGGTGGGAGTGTAACCAAAGTTCCTTGGCAATAGGTTTGATCAGGGATGATAATCTTGAGCTTGGCTTCACTTGAGTTGGGCTTTTCTTTTCTTTTTTTTTTAGTTTTTTTTTTTTTTGTAAGGCAATTGGGTTAAGTGACTTGCCCAAGGCCGCACAGCTAGGTAATTATTAAGTGCCTGAGGCCAGATTTGAAATCAGGTACTCCTGACTCCAGGGCTGGTGCTCTATCCACTGCATCACCTAGCCACCCCAAGTTGGGCTTTTCTGATATCTACATTTGAAATAGCATAAATAGGAATTGGATGACATGGGATGTGGAAAATATTGTCAAAGGCTCTATGTGATTAATGGTTGCAATAAAAGAGAAAGTAATTTCAATTCAGAGTTAAAGTATTTGCACTCAAGTCCAAGGTCTGCAAGTTACCAGCCATGTGACCTTGGGCAAATCTTTTAAAGCATTTAAGCCTCGATCTCATGACCACCAAGGTCCCTTGAATCTTTATATCTATGGAATTTGGGAATAGAATGTGGAAAATTGAATGATAATATCTGTCTCAAAGAGTTAGTTATTATGAAAATAGAATTAAAAATAAAAGTAAAGTACCTCATAAATTACAAAGCATTATTTAGCATGTCCGTTAAATATGTGAATTAGGAAGAAGAAGAAAAGAAATTAAATTAGGAAAAAAATGAGGGAGAGAGAGAATGGGAAAGGTAGGAAGCAGAAACTTTCCTTTCTACTTATATTGAAAATCCCACTGGATTAAGGTTTGGTCAGGACTGCTGAGCAATGTGCAATTTTTAACTACACTCATTTACATCTTTCCCTCCGACAGCTGATAACTGTCAATCAGATGGATTGTCAATGGGACAATATACATTAAAGCATGTAAATTGCATGTAAAAGATCAAAATATTTTGCTCTCCTCAAAACATTAACATCTTAAAACCAATTAGCAACTTTTTCTGGTACCTTCACCCTGCTACAACTAAGCAGTTTTATATGACACATTTTGTTGGATTAATTTCTGGGGGCACTTTTCCAATTAAACCAGTTCATGTATGTTTATGTTCTAGTCATATTGTAGACATTGGGTATTTATTGCTTTGTAGAGTTGAGAGATTACAAACTATATTTTTGAAAATTAAAAAAAAGTTTTTCAAAAGTCTTTGTAACTTACTGTTTTAAAATAATATATGAATAAGCTGGTTTTTTTCCTTCTAGTAACTATTGTAAATAAATGCTTGTACTAAGATTCTTAGTCTTTAAAAGTATTTCTAGAGGACATTATTTGTCATGTTATTATTGGTCACTTTCATTATTATTATCATCATTATTGTCAAAATTGCAACTAAAAGATATTGCAGTATTTGCAGTAGGGAATCTAGAAGAATCCAGAAAAACAAGGCTGTGAATGGAATTAGAAATTAAGGCTTCTTATAATTAAAAAAGGAAATTACTGGAAGCAGCAGTTTCAAAAGCATATGAAAAAGTGGAAGATTTTTCTATAATATTGAAATACTTTAAATATTTTAGACACAAAGTAGATCTACTATAACATAGAATTAGCAAGTAGGTGCCATGGTTCAATTTTTTAAATATTTAGTTATTTTTATTGGTAATAGAGAAAATTGATAATCATAATGAATAGTAATATTCTTAAAATCACGAAGCTATTGTAAAGTTGGTGTCTATCTGAAAGTGATGTGATCGGCATTTTTGTGATTTAATCATCTTCTTGCAAATTGAATGGCCAAACAATTTATTAGTATTTTTAAAAATTTAAATAATTTCCAAGAGCATTCAATAGAAGTTTATTTTTTATATTCCTTTAAATTTTTGTTACTCAGACTTTAGAAAGATCTCAATTAAATATTTTGGAGATAACACATCAAAACAATGGTTCTATGATACATTGCATTTCTGTTTTCAGCAAATATGTGGATATTATCTGAAATTCATAAGTGGTTTTTACTATTCTTACTATACTTAAATATATCCCTTAATAAAATGTATATAAATGAAGATAATATGTCACGCAGGAAAATATCAGATTTTTTTTTCATTAAGCATATGGCATTGTCTTCTAAGTTTATTCGGTAATTTATGGCTATAAGAAAATAACAATATAAAGTTATTAACATTATTTAAAATAATTATTAAGCCAGCCTAGAAGAATATGATCTTTGAAAGACAGTTTGCCTAGAAATCACAAGTTTCTTTATAGTTTTTTCCTATTATGCCCCCCCACCCAAGCAAGTTTCATCTAATTATGTTGTACATCATACCATTAAGATATACTATAGTAACCCAAAATTATGTGTAGTAATATCAAATTTAAAACAGTAACTTTAGCAGAAGGATTCATTTGTATAGATAGGAATAGTTCCATTTTTAGGTGCTAAACAGCTTCCACAATCCAAAGATTTGATTGTATAATACATTTTAGCACTGTTGATCATTTTATAGTCTTCTGAGTTTACTATATTCACTAGGTTAATTTACTGGTATATTTATGATTTGGTCATTGAAATGATTTCCTAAATTTACCATGTAATATATTTCTTTCATGCCTTTCATTTTCTTGTTTAAATAAATGTTTACAATTTATTTTAATATAAGAATTTTGAAGAAATGCTATGAAGCACAGCTGAAAGAACAAATTGTTAAATAGTATGGCATAAAGAATTACTTTTTAAAAATATGCCCTTGTGTGGTTTAGTTGTTTCTGTTCTTTTTCATTAATTAAAGTCTTCTGAAAAGATTTTTCTAAACTTTTTAATTCAAGAAATTAAAACACTATGTAAGCTTACTTTGAAAATCAATGATGTGAAAAGATATTCTAATGATGTCTTTTCCTGAAAATAGATTTTCATTTCTTACTATTAAGGTAATTTAAATAACTGCTTATGAACATATTTTCCTTTTAACTGATGGATATTTTATACTCTTGTAAGGTGTTTTAAAGATGCTTTAAAAAATTACACAAGTTCACTCCCAGAGTTTTTAATCACACACATACATATGTGCATACACACATATTGACACACCATAGCATCAAAGCACAGAATAGTTTGAAATAAACATTTGCATATATATATATATATATAAATACATATATATTATATATATATATATTTAAGTTCACATTAATTGAAACATGACTTTACATTGAAAATTGCTTGGAATTAGACAAAAGGATAGATTGAAAATCTATTTAATTGTTTAAAACCACCTAATGCAGTTATTTGGTTGACTCTTCTGTCTTCAAATATTGAAGGGTGGAAGTTGACATAATCAAGAATTAACTATTTTCTTTTCAAAATAAAATTGAAAATAAATTTATAGATAAATGAAATTATAGAATGGCTCTCCTCAAAACAGGATCCAAATTCATTAAAGAGTGGAGCAGAACTTATCTCCTATAGTCTTCACTACCTCCATGAAGATGGATACCCAAGGAATAGCTCTTTCTAGATATAAAAATCAACTTTTAAAGACTTTAAAAATAAATTTTGCTCATAAAAACTCACCAGTGCCTTTATGCTTCTCCAGGAAGTCGTACCCGTCAGCACCTGCTGAGGGTTTTGTTGATGAAACTCTGACAGGTAAAAAAATTCCTGCAGAATAAAGCCAGACCAGCTGGCTTTGAAGAGAAACCCCCCAGTTTGGGTTGTGTTTGCTCCGGTCTCCTTTTCTATGAAGACAGAGGCTTTTCCCCCTTTGGTTGTTGAGCCGTAAGATGCGTGATCCCTGTGCACAAGTGTCTGGCAGGACTCAGTGCACCTGTTATCGCCACTCTGGAGTAAATTTAGCTGTAAATGGTATCACTGACAAGTAGACCTTTGTCAGCGCTGGCAAAAGAACACAGAATTACTGTCCCCCCCAAACTATGTTGCAAGATCAAATGGAAAATATCAAATCAGTAGTCCTATCCAAAAATCACTTAAAAAAAGAAATTACTTTCATATGACAAAAAAAAGTTTCCTTTTTTCCACATAGACTTTAAAACTACATTTTCCAGAATAATCTCAGGACAAGACAAGTTGTTGTTCTATTAATTGTGGTTATAAACTTTTTATTGGAAACAGCACATACTTATTTCATTTCAGGTTATCAAATTGTATAAAATATTAAAAATTGATTGCATTTTTTTGCTCTGTTATTTGTTCTTTTGAATTCAGAGAAATATAAGAAGGTTAAAACTTCTCAAATAGGAGATATTAATCATGCAACCAAAATTAGAATGCATGCAGTGTTGAAAGACTGGATGTCAAATTTGTATATTCATAACACTGATGTGGTTGAGAATCTAGGATTCAGCTGCATTAAAAATGGCAGCTAATGTATGTGGAACCCCTTGATATTTTGGAGCTGGTTAAAGTTAGCTTTCTTATCCCATTGGATTAAGGTAAGGATATTTATTGCTTATGTGGATTCTTTAGATTAATTCCTTTATTGATGGTGTGGAAAATTTTCCTTTCAAGAATGAAGTTGAGGTAGGCACTTTTCATTGATATGTCTGACATAAATAGAGTAGTCATGATACATAAAGCAACATTAAGGGTAAGGGACTTAGGAAAAGTATCCGTACTAAGTTCCAGCTTCACTGTGTGTGTTCTCAAGTGATGTGAGAGTTGGCAGAGTACCTGTTGTACCACCCTGCTGCTGCTTAAAAGTGTGGGGTGTGATGAGGGGGAAAATCTGGGTCAAAATAAAAAATGTTTTGTAAAATAAACAAAGTTCCTATTTACCTACTATGTATAAACAGCCACTCACCAAGCCTTATTTCTCTGCAGGGGCACCACTTTCAGATAAAAACATAGACCTGATTGGCATCATCCAGTATCCAAGGAAACCATGTAAGTACCTCTCTCACTGTGTACTTCTCTTATTCAGGGTTTAAAAGCTAGCTGAGTACTGAATAAGTGAGTGTTTTTATTTAATAATTATACAGGAGGTACTTTTTAGGAGCCTGCTAAAAAGAAACAGGTTCCTGATTGTTATGTGCGTCATAACAAAACCTTTATGTTTTCATCATATTTCATAAAATTATGTGTTCAGTCCCAGTCTCTCCATCAATTCTCATTCTTAGGTACAAAACAGCTTTCTCAAAGTGCTAATGAATGGGAGTTCTGAACTTTTCCAAAGCCCATTAGTGTCTGAGAAACAATGCCTCAAAGGTCTTGTTCTAGAAGTAAAGCTCTAATTAATGTAAAAATAAATTGTTTTTTTTCTGTCTAAAATGTAGAAAAATCATTAGTTGGAATATTCAGTTTTTATTGATAAACACTTGCAGTTACTTATTTGACTTTTAGTATGTTCATGTGAGTGAGCAAATAAGTAAATAACTGGTCTGAAATTGTGACATTGAAAATTAAAATCTAATCCTCAAGATGCAAAATCAAGGTGGAATTAGAGTTTGAGGTTTCATGATATGATATTAAAATTTTGTATGTATTTTCATATTTGTACAAATTACAGTGCATTTCTGAGACTAACTTCTGAGTGATTTTTCAGAACACTATGAATGTTAACAAAAATCATTTCAATATGGACATACCTTACTATCTATTCTGTTTACAAAATGTATGCTGGAAATCAACAAAATTCATTGACGTACTCAGCAGAAAACTGACATTCAAAATATTTAAGCTTGCTTTGTTTTTTTCTTAAACAATTTTTTTCTTAAAATCAATTATTTAGATAAAAAACAATTTAAGTACAATTAAATTTTACTCAAATTTTATTTCTTTATATTTTGTATATTTTGTCAGGCAATAATTTTTAAATATCATATTAATCATATAAGTATAAATCTTTCTTGTCCATCTAAACCAGACTCATGAATTAAATGTTCTGCTATATAAAGATATGATCAGAACTGAATCAAAAAATATTCCTTGTTTCACCAAGTATCTAGTGGTTTTATTTAAATGTACCTGGCTTGAAATCCTGATGTAGAGATGCTATTTGCTATGGATGATTTCATTTGCTTTAGTTACTATTGCATTTTCTACCTTTCCTCACCAGAATTGTTTCTGTGGGTTGCTTATGGTAAAAGAATTCTAACTATCATTTTTTGAAGCAAATCATATTGGCATTTGCAGACTGTGCAATAAAAGTCACATTTTGCTTTGTCTCATACGTATATTTGTAAAATTATATTTTTATACCCCAAATATGTATTCACACATATTTATTTGTAATTTGTAAATTACAAATATCTTTACAATAGCTCTAAGTTAGGAGGTGATGTTTTCTCATAGATTAAGAAATATTAATTAGGAATAAGAATAGTGTGAGGTTACTGCAAATCACTTTGGAGCTCTATGCCAGATTGGAGATTGCTTTCTAGACTATATTCTTTACATTAGTTAAAAATTTCATAAAGCATGTTATCTCAGATTTTAAAGAAAGAAGCTTTGTTCCTGCCTTTAAGCACTGCCTCCTAGGTTTAAGTCTGAATTCCTTGCTTCAAAATGAATCCTGGGCTATTGTTGAGGGAACAGGGAAACAGGGTGGGGTTATATAGATCTTTAAAAAAAGAAAGAAAACAGCAGATGAAGGGAAAAGCTTTCTAATGTTAGAATTCACTGCCTTGAGGAAATGGAGACATCCTTTGAAATACATCCTGCTTGTAGTTGAGAGGAAAAGGAAGTCTACATTGAAATGGTTGTGGCCTAATTTGACCTATTTACTTTGAAATATAAATTTCTAAAAAAGATATTCAAAATATGTTCAATTTAAGATTAGGTAGGTTAGATTAGATAGAAAGGTATAGAAATAGGTTGGTAGAAAGGTTTGGAAATAAATTAAGAAATGTGCTAGTATAAAGTTTCTCATATCAGTGTACTGATATTCCATTCATGGGGAGCTAGATTATTTACAGATCAGATATATCTTTTCTAATATTAATTAATCAACAAATATTTATTAATCATTTACTATGTTCTAGACACATAGTGCCAGGCTGTGGATGCAAATATAAAGATGAAGCCCTATGCTTTGAAGTTGGTTTATTCTATTAGGGGGAAATAACACAAACAAATATAAATATATTCAAAATATATACAAAGTAGATACAAGGTGATTTCTGGAAGGAGTCACTATCAGCTTGAGGGGTCACATAAATAGATATCATTCCCATTAATTCAAACCACTGAATATACTTTGGTCTTAGCACATATTAAACTTTCCTAATAGAAGATTTTCTGAAAAGAGTAAAATCATCATCAGTAGAGAAAATTTCAAAAGAAATATTTTATTTTTTCAGAAAATACAATTTCTTTTGCTAAACATTCTCAATAGGGTGTGTTTCATATGAAATCATTGTTTACATTTACTTTAATGCTTGAATTATCACCACAGTGAAATTTCTTTATAACATTTTCCAGGAGATGAATGTTTTTAATATTGTTGATGGGAAGACATTATGTGATAACATTGCTTTATGAGTCTTAAGTTGCAACTTTTAAAATGGCTATTATAAACAAGACTGTCAAGTCAAGGGGTACTGTAATGAAGTTTCTATCTGTGGAGATAAATATTTTGAAGGGCTCATTTATATTTTTTTCACTAAAGGCTTGCAAATAATTTCAAAAAATTACCAGCCCATTTTTTCTTTCATTCAGGTCTTATATCATAGCTGATTTTGTTTCCAAAGTAAAGTCATATCTTCTTTTTGACTTCTTGACCCTCCTTGTGCATTCAATGGTTGCATTGTGGTGCATACTATTATGTATTAATGATGTAAAATTATAGAAACCATAGAAGCCCCCCCCAGAATCATATAGAAGAATATTAAAATTAACTTCATATTTTAAACCAATCATTCAGCAAATATGTATGGCAAGCCTATTCTCTGCAAGTTACAGTGCTAGATATAGTAGGAGAGTACCCTCAAAAAGGTAAAATACAATAAGTTCTTGTCCTCAAAGGACCTGCAATCTAATTGGATAAATACTCTGTATGTATAGATAAATAAATGATTAAGGTTAATTTAAATAATATTAAGGAGTGAGAATAAAAGTAATTTCAAAGGAGGGACAAGTAGTTAGGCAGGCTTAATGGAAGACAGCTCAATCAAGGAGGATATGAAAGATTAAGAAAGTAGAATGGTGTAGTGAGTGAGGCAGGAGCAATGGAAGAAAGCATGGAATGTTTTCTAGATAAGGGGAACTCTATGGGAAAATTCAGCATAAGGGATAAAAGGTTAAATTTACAAAGTACTATCTTTACAATGCTACTCTTTTCTCTTCTCTCTATCTTGACTTCCAAGTCAATCAATTCAATTCTACACTGTCTTCCTTTCTTTAGATCCCTCATTATATCACCATTTAAGCCCAGCCAATCCTTTGCTTTGGATCACTGCCACCATTTGTCACCTTTGTTCAGACATGCTGCCAGATGAAGTTAGAGAAAAATCACACAACTGTTCTGATTCTATCCACACAAATTAATGTCACAAAGTCTCATGGTTGGTAATAAATCCTACTATATACCTCCCTTATCAGTTCACTATCACCCTCTCCAAAGTGGTTTTTAGAAAACTTTTCATCCTACCTCAAATCTCTCATTGCTCCTTCTCCCCCCACTTTATCAATAAAGAAATTTGCCTCATATTTTATAGAAAAAATGGAGGCTATTCACCATTATTAACTTAGTCTTCTTCCCTTTTCTTTATTTCCCATTACTCAGGTGACTTCTGTCACATATTCCTCACTTACCTCTGTTTTTCATGAGGAAATGGCATTACTTCTTACCTTTACCAATTCCTTGCTAGTTGAACTGCTCTAATGCCATCTCATCTCCAACAGAGTACTACCCCTCTCCCCCAGCCTCATCCCCCTTTCTGTCATCCCCATTCTTTTACTTATTTTCAATCACTCTCTCTCTCTCTCTCTCTCTCTCTCTCTCTCTCTATTGGCTCATTTCCCACTGACTACAAACATGCCCGTTTCTTCTCTGTCCTGAAAAAATCCTCACTTGATCTTTTCATTCTTTGCTCACTATAAATCTATCCTGCTCTATATCTTCTTTGTTTCATTTCTAAACTCTTCTGAAAGGATTTTTTCAATAGGTGCCTCAACTTTCTTTCCTCTCACTCTCTTCTTAACCTTTTATAATCTTTATAATCTGCCTTCCAGTGTTATCATTTTATTGAAACTGCTTTCTCCAAAGTTACTAATGCTCCCTCAGTTGCCAAATCCAATCATCTTTTCTCAGTCTTCATTCTTTTTGACATCATTGCAGCCTTTGCCATTTTGATCCTTCTATCCTCTTTGATTCTCTCTTCTCTCTAGGTTTTTGGATATCATTCTCTTTTGTGTTTTTCCCCCCTTATCTGACCTCTCTTCTGTCTACTTTGAAGGATCCTCATTCAGATCATCCCTTCTAACTACAAGTGTCCCTCAGAATTCTGAACTGGGCTCTCTTCTCTTTACTTAAGTGATCTTATCAGCTCCCATGAATTTAACTACCATCTCTATGCTTATGATTCTCAAATCTACATTTCCTATCCTACCCACTTTGTTGACTTCCAATCTTACATCTTTAATTGTCTTTCAGACATTTTGAATTGAATTTCTAGTAGGAATTCTAAACTCAATGTATCCCAAACTGAACTCATTATCTTTCCCCCAACCCTTCAGCCCCTTGTTTTCTACCTTCCCTATTAGTGTAGAGGGCAACATCATCTTCTCAGTCTCTCAGTCTCACAAACTCGGAGTCATCATGGATTTTTCACTTTCACTTCTTCCAATCCCATATCTGAGCTGTTGTCAAGCTCTGACAATTTCACCTTTGCAACCTTTCTCAAATATACCTTCTAGTCTCCTCTGACACTGCCATCTCGCATTGCCTCAGATCTTGATTATGGCAACAGCCAGTTGTCTGATCTGTCTATCTAAGGTCTCTTCCTATTCCAATTCATCTTCCATTCAATCACTATAAATTTGCATTCAGTTTCTGGTGATATGGATATATGTGGACCACTCATACCCTCAACAGGTGAAGAGAATCAGTTATTCAAATAGACAATATTTAATGTTATTCATTGATATTGGATTTTAAGAGTCTGGAAAACTGCAGCACATTCCATATAATGTAGACCATAAGTGATATAAAAGATATTATCTAGACAAAGTTTGATCACAAAAGGAAGTAACAAATCATATAGCCATAGCAAGATATAAAAGATATGTGATCTGAGTATATACTACTGGTACATACTATAGGGGTAAAGACCTAGAGAAAAATATCCAGATCCTTAAGTAAATCCTCTCTAAAGGTTTCATGGATTTATGGGATGATATGTATAGAAATCACATAGGATGGTAGGTATGAATGACTAGCTATGTAAACTGTTGTAGAAAGGTCTTCCTTCAATGGGTTCTTGCATTATAATACAATACAAAGCAAATCAATATATATATATGAAGAGTTAGAAAACAAAAGGTTTTGTGAGATGGTCATTACCAACTGGGAGAATATGAAAGGGGTCTGTCAGAATACTTCACAGAGAAGTTGCCATTTAAAACACTATTATGATCAGGGTCCATGTAGAATACCTATTGAAACTGAAAAAAAAAGAGAGAAATGATACCTTATAGCATAAAGTAAGGGTGGAGATGACAATAGACATTTGATCTTGTTATTTGCTTAGATATTCCTAGTGACAAACCAAAATGACAGTTGTAAATGATGATTTAAAAATTATGCTTTACTTAATTCCCTTTTATACCTTCCTATTTTTGTAAAGAGAACCACCATTGTTTTAGACTTCTAGGGTCATAACCTTAGTGTCATACTTGATTCCTCACTCTCACTTCACATATCTAATCAGTTGCCAATCCTGTCATTTCTATCACCATAATATGTCTCCTATGTCTCCTTCTTCTTACTGACACAATGGTTACTCTAGTTCAGGTCCTTGTCACCTCTCACTTAGAAGACTGCAGTAGCCTTTTAATTGCTTTCCCTGACTTAATCAAATCTTTCCTCATTCCCATACATTCTCTACATTAGACAAAGATTTTTCCTAAAATGTATGCCTGATCACCCCCCTCCCTCATCCAATTCAGTGAATTTTAATGATTAGAATCATTATAGAATCTAGAATTAAAATAAACTCCTCAGCTGGACACATAAGAGCTTACCTTTTCTTTTCAACTTCATTCTCTATCATTCCTATTATATAGTTTCCAATACAGTTAAATTATTCTCCTTATTAGTTCTTACACATAGCATTCAAACTGTCACCTGGGATGGCCATTCAAACAGGTCCTCTCCAACTCAGTCCCTCAATCTCAATTTCTGTTTCTTTCAAGACTCACCCCCCCTCCACTATCCATGTTTTAGGATTGTCTTTCTAAGGTTACCTTTTTTACGCTTTATCTTTTGGTATGTACCCATTTATATACATGTTGCCTTCCTATAGGAATATAAATTGCTTGAGGGCAGAAACTATTTCACCTTAGTCTTTGTATTAATAGTATCTGGCACATTGTAGGCACTTAATAAATTTTTGCTGATAAATGATTGATTCATTTACCCTATATTCAAATGAAAAAGTATTTCTGAAACCAGAAACCTTTCTATAGAACTGAAAGGGCACAATCTTTCCTTAATATGTACTTATGAGGGGCAGCTAGGTGGTTCAGTGGATAGAGCACAGGCCCTGGAATCAGGAGGACCTGAGTACAAATTGGACCTCAGACACTTAATAATTACCTAGTGTGTGACCGTGGACAAATCACTTAACCCCATTGCCTTACCAAAAAAAAACCCCCAAAACAAAAAAAAATTACTTATGAACATAATCCCTTCTCCATAGGATATTCATGTTGTTGTTGAATTTTTTTCAGTGACTCTTCATGACCCTATTTTGGATTTTCTTGGCAATGATACTGAATTAGTTTGACATTTCCTTCCCCAACTCATTCTATAGGTGAGAAACTGAGTCAAATAAGATGAGTTACTTGGCCAAAGTCACACAGATTGTAATAGCCAGATTTGAACTCAGGTATTCTTGATTCTGGCTTTAGCAGTCTATTCACTGTGCCATTTAACTGCCCTCTGGCTATTGCATGTCACATCCAAACCTTTCCACCAGGTAATATAGTTAATTTTCTATCTTTAAAACTCTGTTCAAAGTTCACCCCTTTCTGAGAGATAGTCCCTCTAATTACAATATTAGAGGTCTCTCATTCATTCTTCAAAACTAATGAATACATATACTGGACACAGAGATGCCATCAATAGAATATATCGAATTGTTTCTCTATTTTAAATAGTGGAAACATATATGACTAACAAATCCACATTCCCTCAGTCCCTTAGTGACTAGGGTGATACATTTGTATAAGTATGACCCTATTTATTTTTTGCAAGAATTAAGATTTCAACTTTGACTTTGACTTTGAGGACTGGTTTCTATCTACCATACCATGAACAGTGATCAAATCAATATTATCTTTGCTACAACTTTGATCCTCCATGGTTCAACTTACCATCCTTGTGATTTTCCAAGTCAAAAATCCCTATTGTTGTGTTTATCTCACACACACACACACACACACACACACACACACACACACACACATACACGTATATATAGACTCCTCTATTGACATGTAAGCTTTTTGAAGGCACTGACAATGTCATTTTTCATAATTCAGTTACAGAACTCATCTAAAATATCTGAAAGTTTTAAAGGCCAATTACCACTAGGGGCATTCTTCCTTTCCTTCTCTCTCTCCCTAGGGTTAGTTGACAGCTATATAGTTTGAATGAATTGGGAGTCATTAACTTTCTACCCCATTCTTGGATCACTTCCTTGGTAAAGTGGGAGGGCTTGTGTAGCTAATGAAACTATGATCTATACCATGCAGGGTTACCCAAGACAGATAGATCATAGTGGCAAACTCTGACAAAAGGTGATCCATTGGAGAAAGAAATGGCAAACCACTCCAGTAACTTTGCCAAGAAAATCCCCATAGGTATTATTAAAATGATAAAAGCTTTGATATCAGAAGATAAGCCCTTCAGGTTGGAAATTGTCCAACATGCTACTGGGGAAGAGTGTTCCAGAAAGAATGAAGTGACTGGGCCAAATGTGAAAGGAAATGGTAGCAAAGAGAAGTTTGATGCTATAAAAGATCAATATTGCAGAGGAAAATAAGATCTATGTACCAAGGTAATTTGCAAGTAGTCAGGCAGGAGATAGAAAGATTAAGCATTAACATTGTGGATGTCAGTGAATTTAAATGAAAAGGAATGCATAATTTTTAATCAGGTGATCATTACATATATTACTACTGTGCACAAAAGAATCTCTTAGAAGAAATTGTGTAGCCCACATAGTCAATGAAAGAGTGAGAAAAAACATTACAGGGCTATAATCTCAAATCCAAGATATATCATTCAAAATCAGAGTAAAATAAGCCCATGTAACAATCACTGATACCAAAGAAGCCAAAGTTGATCAGTTCTATAAAATTCTATATCTTCAAGAATTGGCATTAAAAAATGTCACCGTCATCATAGGGTTATAGAATGTTAAAGCAGGAAATCTAATGATAACTGAAATAATAGGCAAATTAGGCAAAGGTTCAGACTAATAGTTTTTTTTTTAGACTTTTGCAAGGCAATGGGGTTAAATGGCTTGCCCAAGGCCACACAGCTAGGTAATCATAAAGTATCTGAGGTCGGATTTGAACTCAGGTCTTCCTGAATCCAGGTCTGGGGCTCTATCCACTGCACCACCTAGCTGCCCTAGACTAATAGAGTTTTGTGAATATAAGTTTCTGGTCAAAGCAAACACTCTTTTTTTTCCAAGAATCAAAAAGACAACTCACCAGATGTCAACAATGAAATTAGATTGATTGTATACTTTGCAGGCACAGATGGATAAACTTTATACAGTTAGTTAAAACATGACCTGAAGCTGACTGTAGTTCAAATCATGAACTTCTTATTGAAAATTTTAGACAAATTGAAAAAAAAAAGTAGAGAAAACCATCAGACCATATAGGCATGACTTAAATAATATCCCTTATGAATATGAAGTGGAAGTGAAAAACATGTTTAAGGGATTAAATCTGACAGAGTGCCTGAGGAAACATGGAAGGAAGTAAGCAGTATTGTGTAGGAGGTAGCAAGAAAAATCATTCCAAATAAAAACAAGAAAAGAAAGCAAAATGATCATCTGATAAATAGCTGAAGAAAGAAGGAAAAGGAAAAGTAAAGGAGAAAGAGAAAAATATGCCCAACTGAATGCAGAATTACAGAAACTAGCAAGGAGAGATAAGATTTTTTAAAATGAGCAATGCAAAAAAATAGAAGAAAACAACAGAATGATTAAAACAAAAGCTCTCTTCAAGAATATGAGAAACATCAAGGGAATTTTTCATTAAAAAATGGGAATGTGGTAAGACAAAAATAGTAAGACCTTAGAAAAAAATAGGTTAAAAAGCATCATATTTATTTAACTTATATGTAGAGTGATACCATGTAAAATGTTAGGATAGATGAATCAAAAGTTGAATTTAAAGTTGCTGGGAGATGTAAGGACAATATTAGATATGTAAATATATAATACCATTCTGATGGCAAAAGTCAAGTTATTAAAAAGTCTCTTGATATGGGTGAAAGAGAGGATAAAAACCTACTTGAAACTTAACAATAATTTAAAAAATCCTAAAATCAACAACCAATCCCATCACTTCCTAACAAATTGAGGGAGAAAAAAATGGAAACAATTCAGATTTTTAATTCTTGGATTTAACGATCACTGCAGAAGGTGACTAAAACCATAAGATAAAAAATTTGTATTCCTTCTAAGAAAAACTATGGCAAATATGGTCAGCATGCTAAAAAGCAGACAGTGATTGCCCTGTACATAGAATTCCATATAGTCAAAGCTATAGTTTTTTCCATTAGGGAAATATTGCTATGAGAATTAGACTATAAGGAAAGCTGAATCCTGCAGAATAAACACTTTCAAATTGTGATGTTGGAGAAGACTTTTGAACAAGGAGATCAAACCAGTCAATACCTTAAGAAATTAATTCAGACTACTCAATAGAAGAACAAATTTTGAATCTGAAGCTTAAATACTTTGACCACATAATATGAAAACAGTGGTTCGTTGAACCATTGGAAAAAACCCTAATGAAGGAAAAGATCGAAAGGAAAAGGAGAAGAGGATGAGATGGACAAATATTGCCATGGAATTAATGAATATGAACTTGGGCAGACTTTTGGAGATAGTGGAGGATAGAAAGGCTTAGCTTGCTATGGTCCAAGGAGTCATGAAGACACAATCAAAGGAATGGTGAGATGTAGATTAACCAGGATTTAGCATTTGCCTTGCTAATATCACCAGAGATTCTTTAGGTCTTATTGTTTGCCCTATCTCTATGAATTGCATTCTCTTAGAAGGGTCCAATGTATACCCTCTAATGTAACCTAAAGAACCCTGGGTATTGCCATCTGACCCAATGCTGTACCCAAAATATTTTTGAGTTTTTCCACCTGACTTGGGACTGAGCATTCTTTTTTTTTTCATTTTTGACTCCCAATTTGAGTGTGAGCTCCTTGTGATCAGACTGTATTCATTTTTTTATTTTCTTTTTTTTTTTTTTACTAATCACTTAATCCTGTGCTTGGTATATAGAAAGTGTTTAATAAAACTTCATCTTCATTCTTTCCTGTAGATATTTAATAAAAAGTTCATTAATTCATACATTCACACTGTTTGCTCAATAACTATCATGCATTTATTTTATTTTTTTAAGGTTTTTTTTTTTTTTTTTGCAAGGCAATGGGGTTAAGTGACTTGCCCAAGGCCACAGCTAGGTAATTATTAAGTGTCTGAGGCTGGTACTCCTGATTCCAGGGTGGGTGTTCTATCCACTGCATCATCTAGCTGCCCCAATGCATTTATTTTTAATATTTCAATGATGAGTCATAAAAATGCATTGGAATGAGAATCATAAAACAAACAAACAAACACTGGATTCTAGAAAGAAAGAAAAAAATGTAACAAACAGGAAGCAAAAAGTAAGAACTTGCTCAGAATTAAGTGTGCAAATTAAAATGGTCAAAAGAACAGGATGTCATTCCCATTTACTTTTACCTAAGCAAAGATTACACTTCAAATTCAGCACTGTCCTATACTGTTGTTCAGCATTGCTTGTGTGTGTATCTTTGTGTGTGTGTGTGTGTGTGTGTGTGTGTGTGTAATTAAATTACCTGTTTCATTTAAGTTTCATATTTATACATTTTATACCTTTCCTATACTCTTGCTGGGAAAAATCCCTACTTTGAGCCCATAACTATGTCTAAAATTAGCAACCCTATGAGTAACAGCTTTCCCCAGAGCAGTTAGTGTCCAGAGAGGGAGGGAAATAAAAGCCAATGAATATTAGGATGGGGAAACCTTGGTTCCCTTTCGAGAAGTCAGGTAAATTCAGAGCAATGACCCCAGAACAAACCAAGGTGGTGGATAAAGGACAGAGTTTAGCACAAGTCACCAGTTCCTGTGGCATCAACTGGGGTATACCAAGATAGTCATTGTCCTAGATTTAAAATTAGTTGGGGATGAAGTAGAATAGGTATGTTGGAAGCAGAAACAAATTTATAGTATATTTTGTGGGCAAAAACCCATATATATTCTTAAGCACAGATTAACATAATTGAAAAATAAATTAAATTAAATGTTTTAAGAAGACTTATTTGAGGTAGCATGAAAGTTTAGGGTTAGGGATGAAGGGTTAAAAGAGTGAAAGTGAGGAGACCAGTTAGACATCTTTCACAGAAATTCAAGTATGAAATAATAAGGACTAGGTTTATGACAGGGCCCTAGAAAGGATAGGATTGATGTGACAAGAATTTCAGAAAGAAATGACATGGTTTGGGGACTAGGTATAGTGGATGTGGGAGAAAAGTCAAAGATGACTGTACTTATGAACTTGAATGACAAGAAGAATGGTAGTACCAAGGATAAAACTGCGTTATGATGATTTGTCTCCATGTAACATTGTCATTTCCTCTGTTAAGGTAACACCTTTATTTTTACAATCTAGTTTTCCCCCCCTTATTCTAAATTGTAGCCTGAAGCCAGATAAGCAAGGAGAGGGCATTTGAGGTTACCTCCTTTAAAAATGGAAACATTGAAGAAGCTCCTCTCTACTTGGGAAGGCATGTGCTAGACAGTAAGCAAGTCTAGTGATTAAAGTATTGCTTATATTAAGCTTGTACTTAGATTAATATAATTGATCACACATATGAAACTGAAACATTTGAGTAGATTACTAAGCACACAGTGTTAAATAAATATATAATTCATAAATGAATGAAAGACATTCTGTCTATATATAATAAAAACTGATTTGTCATGACGACTTAGTAATGTAACATCATTTTGTTTGAAATATGAGACTATCCTAAAATAACTTTGAATGATGTCTCTAAACAGATCCTAAAGTGACAGAGCCTACCACAAAATAGTAAAACAACTTTTCAGAGAGATTATCTTGGAGGAACTTCAGGAAATATGGATAAACCTAGTATAGGAGAGAGAACTGGGAAGTCAACAAGAGATTTTTAGCCACAGCACAGTTGAGGTCCCGGCTCAGTTCTGCTAGCAGTAGGGTTCCCAAACCCAGGTTGGGGAGCAAAATTTTTAGTTCTATGAAACTGGTGAGGTGTTGAGCTACCCTAGTACAGGGAGCAAATTTAGAACATTGGAAGCCCCAGAGCAGAAAGTCAGGGACAAGAATCCTGGCCCTCACCAAAAAAAGCTTGGTACTTTATATTCTATACCATAGCAACAGAGCTCAACTGACAAAATGGACAAAAACAAACAAACAAACAAAAAACCAAAACAAAAAAAAAACCCTAATCATTGGCAACTACTATTCTGATAGGGGTGATAAAAATACCATCTCAGGAGAGGAAAATGGCAACAAAATGCCTACATGTGAAGACTTTAAGGAGGTGATGGATGAACTGGTTTCAATTCCAAAAAGACTTCTTGGAGGAGTTCAAAAAAGATTTTAAAAACCAAAGAAGAAAATGGGAGAAAAGAAATAAGAGTGATGCAGGAGAATTATAAAAATTTAACTGAAGAAAACATTAATTTTAAAAGTAACATTGACCAGCTGGAAAATAAAATTAACCAACTGTAAAAGGAAGAAAAAACACTAACTGAAGAAAATAAAATCTTCAAAACTAAAATTGATCAAATAGAAATGAAAGACTTGGTGAGACACCGAGATTTCTTCAAACAAAACCGAAAGGCTGAAAAAAAGTAGAAGAAATCCCCCAGGTACAAAAATATGCATAGTAGATCTGTTTGAAGTAGCAAAGAACTGGAAATCGAGGGGGTGTCAATCAATTGGGGAATGACTGAACAAATTGTGGTATTTGTATGTAATGGAACACTATTGTTCTATTAGAAATCAGGAGGGCTGGGATTTCAGAGAAGCCTGGAAAAACTTGCATGAATTGATGCTGAATGAGAAGAGCAGAACCAGACACAATATACCTTAATAACAACATGGAGTGATGATCAACCTTGATAGACATGCCCAGTCCATCAGTGCAATGATCAGGGAACAATTTTAGGGGATCTGTGTTAGAGAATACCATCTGAATCCAGAGAGGGAACTATGGAGTTTAAACGAAGACTGAAGATTATCTTTGATATTTAAAAAATTGTTTTATATATTACATAATTTCACTATCTCTTAATATTTCATTCTTCCTTAAGGATATGTTTCTTTCTTTCAACACATTCAATTTTGATATCATAGAAACAAATGTAAAGACTCTATCAAATTGTCTTCTGTTGGGGGAATGGGGGAAGGAAAGAAGAGAGGAGAAAAATTGTAGAATTCAAAACCTTGCAAAAAAAAAGATGACTGGTAGAAACTACAATTGTATATAATTGGAAAACAAATAAAATATTTGCATAATTAAAAATAAATAAAAAATAAAAAATAAGAGGCACAAAAATCTATTAAAGTAGAGGGAAATAAGGGAGAGTGTGAGCACTGAATAAATCTTACCTTCAACATATTTACTTAAAGAGGGAATAACATATTCCCAATTGGGTTTAAAAATTTACCTTACTCTACAGGGAAACAAAGGGAAAGAAGGAATTAATAAAAGGGAGAGCAAAAGTAAAAGACAATGTACAGTTAAAGTTAGAAAAGTTAAAGGGGGAAAGGGAAAAGGAAAAGGAAAAAAGGTGCTAGAATGAAGGACTGATCAAGAAGCAGCAATCAGAAACAAAACAATGAAGGAGGTATAACAGAAAAGGAAAGAGAAAAGTATAAACAAGGGAAGATAGCTGGGAAGGAATATAGAATTAATAATTATAACTGTAAATGAGAGTGGGATTTTTTTTTCTTTCTTTTTCATGTTCCCCCCCTGTTAGTTCTAATTCCTCTTTCACAGCATGATTAATATGGAAATATATTAAACACGAGTGTACAGGTAGTACTCTTATTCGATACTTTGCTGCTGTAGAGAAGGGGGAGGGAAGAAAGGGTGGTAGAAAAATGTGGAGCTAATAAACTTGCGAAAGCATTAATGTTGAAACTACCTTTGAATGTAATTGGAAGAATAAAATATAAAATCAAACAAACAAACAAAAAACCCATGAGGAACAGGACTTCAGAAAAGCTGGAAAAGACTTGCTTGAACTGATGCTGAGTGAAGTGAATTGAATTAAGACCAAAACTTACTTTTTTTCAATTTTTAAAATTTGTTTTATGCATTATTTTTCACCTGTCATGATTTTTCCCCTTTTGGATTTGATTCTTCTTTCACAACAGGATTAATATGGATATATGTTTGACATAATTATACATTTATTATCTATATTAATTTGCTTTATATGAGGGCAAGCGGGGTAAGGAAGGGGAGGAGAAAGAAAAATGTGAAATTCAAAACTTTACCAAATGACTATTGAAAATTATCTTTGAATGAAGTTGGAAAAATAAAATGAAGTTTTAAAAAGAGAAACATAATGAGATGGTGCAGTGAATAGAGCACTGACCCTGAGGTCAGGAGAACCTGAGTTCAAATCCATCCTCAGATTCTTATCAGTTACTAGTCACCTAAGTCCAATTGTATTGTCAAAAATTCATTTTGAGGACAGTAACCACACTTATATGCAAATATGCAGCATAATAAATATTTATTAAGTGTGTTAAGTGCTAGACATTGTGCTAGGTGCTGGGGATACAAATAAGAACAAGAAAGACAACCCATGCTCTCACAGACTTTGAAGTTTAAGAGGAGAAGGCACTACACAAAAGAAAAGTTGAAAAGGTGGGGAGGAAGAACCAAGGATCCCAGGCAGGCATGTGGGCTTGATGTTCAATGGAGTTCCAACTAAGAACTGTTGCTGAAAAATGAATAGTTACTTAGAAAGTTTAGATCTCAGATAAAGAAATATCTTGGGGAGAACAATAAAAATTGAAAAACCTTTATTTCTCCTTCTATATCAGGTCATTGGAGTGGGTTATACATTTTTCATATCTGTGCGATTCATGAAGACTGTTAGATCATCATTTTGAAATGGAAGCAGGAAAAGTTTTAGCAAAATATGGGGCACACACTGTAAGTATCTAATAAACATTTTTCTTTCATCTTCTATATTGTATCATATCTTGGTCATAAGAAAAATTTAACTGGAACAAACTTCACTCTAACAAGTTTGGAAATAGTTTTTGTATGTGGAGTATTCACAGCAGGAGTAGGTTTTATAACAGCCACTTGTTATGGCTGCTCATTTCCATTCAGTGACAGATTGACACATATTTTGAGTTTTCTTAAGTGATACAGATATTTTTCTTCTTCCAGTACTAAATAGAAAATATTTCATTATTTCTGATGGGTTGGAGAAAATCTATATATCATGTTTTTATTTGTATTTAGTAGAAAGTACTAGAAAAGCTGCTCAGTGTGAATTTGTTCCCTTGTCATATTGACTGTGAAGTCATTTCTCCAAGAGATTGTAGTAATCTGGCTCCCAGTTTCTATTTCAATCTTGTATTCTCTTCTATGAATCCATGAATGCTTGTACACATACCACATAGCATGGCACTAAGATATCCTGCCTCCTATTGAGATTCACCTTTTCTTGTCATGCCTGAGCAAGTTAACAGCTTGTCCCCAAGTGGTCCAGAATCAAGATGAATGAATGAGCTTCTAGAAAAAGTCACTGGACAGAAAAACTTTATGATTTTTTTTTTTTACCTAACATGAATCTTCTTGAAATGGGAATGAAATGTGAGTGCAGCATGTTTTGACACCCATCCCTACATCCTATTAGTGGTCTTGACCCTGATCAACAGATGCACATTTGGAACTGGCTAAATATACATTGTGAAATTCTTCACCAAATTCAATCTCTTTTGATGAAGGAAGTATCAGATGCTGAATCCAGTCTTTCACTTGAATGATGTTGAAATGATTTATATTTGGTGCATTTAACATTGTACATATAATCTGTTATGGACCACGTTCTGATTAAAGCAATAACTTGAATCTCTGATACAGACAATAATGTAAAATGACATTTAGTTTCTCTTCGGTTTTCTCCAGTTGGTAATGGTAATTGTCACATATATATTGCATTCTCTCTCTCTTTTTTTTGTAAGGCAGTGGGGTTAAGTGACTTGACTAAGATCACACAGCTAGTTAATTATTAAGAGTCTGAGATCAGATTTGAATTCAGCTCCTTCTGACTCCAGGGCTGGTGCTCTATTCCCAGTGCCACATAGCTATCCCACTATATTGCATTCTTTACCAATATTTTTCCTTACATTTGTTCCCTCTAGTTCCGTTACCACTGCCACTACCTAAGTTCATATTTGTTCCCTCTAGTTCCATTACCACTGCCACTACCTAAGTTCATTCCCCTGCTGGTTTCTCCTTTTTAATACTAATTTCTCACTCTTCCAATATATTCCACACACAAATGCTAGAGTAAACTTTCTAATGAAGTTATTTATATGACCTTAGTGACTGTCACTGTGTCATACTGCCAACAGTATCCTTCCATGGGTGTCATATTTTTCTGATTGGAAAGAACTTATATCTAACTGGTCTCAGGTCCCTGACCATTCTCCACTACTATTGTCCTGCTATAATATTGTTATTGACCTTGGAAACACTGATCTCAGCTCACCCCCATCTTCAATTCTCTGCCTCTTTCTCATGGAATATAACAATGGAATATAATAATACTAATCTTGTCTCTAGAAATGACTTATCAATCCATTGCCTTATAGCTTCACTGTGACTTTCCAGACCAAAGCCCCCTTATGGTCTCAGGATATATAGTCTTCTTTTATTAGAATGTAATCTCCTTGAGAATAGGGACTGTCTGTCCTTTATATTTGAATCCCCCTCCCTTAGATTATCATAATGGCTATCATTATGAGATTAATAAATACTCAGGGAGAGATTAATGAGTACTCAGACATCTATGGATTTGTGATGTTAGTCATATTGTTACTTTCTCAAAATCAGGTATAATGATTTCCCTCAGGTACTTGGTCGTCTTTAAGTCTATACCCCTCATTTTCCAGATGACAGTGAGATTAAGTGATATCTCCAAAACTGTCCTGATTCTATGCCTTCCATAAAGAAATAATTCCTCCCTCCAAGGATCTTTCATAGGATTGTCTGTATACCTCTCTATTCTATATTGTTCCTCTATCTACTTTAAGCGTTGTGACTTAAAAAAAATGATAGCATCAGAACTACATCCTCAATTCCTATTTACAGGGATGGGGAGGAATCCCAGAAGGGGACTAACTCTATCTTCTTCCCCAAGGTTCTGGTTGCTAATCTCCCCTTTTGATGTAGTCCTTGCTGACCATTAGTGATCCAAATTTAATTAACTTTTTAAAAAATTTTTCACTTTGTATTTATTTACACATTATTAAAATGGTCTTGTTGTAAGAGTAAGCATAATCCTCCCTTGCCCCATAAAAAATGTAAAACATCATGAGAATTAAAGTGAAAGAAAGAGGGAAAAAATGTTCTTCTGTCTTTGTTCTGATACCATCAGCTCTTGTCTCTGGAGTGGATCACATTCTTTATCATAAGACCATAGTTACTTCCATATTTTTCCACAGTTTCTGTTGCTAGTTGTAATTTCCTCCACCCATATCTCCCCACTACCAGTGATAATTTTTTTCTCTTCTTTCACTCTGTACCTCTTCAAAAGTGTTCTGTGGGACAGCCAAGTGGCACAGCAGCCAGAGCACTGGCCCTGGGGCCAAGTGGCCACAAACCTACATCTTAACCCAGAGACCTAGCAACCACCCAGCCCCATGGTCATGGACAGGGCACCCAATCCCACCACCTCACAAAAAGTAATAGAAAATGTATTATATCTGACTTTCTTCTTCCAAGATCTACCCTCTACTCTATCCCCTACCTCCCCCATCCCTTTCCCATGTCCCCTTTCTCCCATCCTCTTTCCTTTATTCCTTTCTCTTCTAGATTTCTATGCCCTATTAAGTATATATATATATATATGTATATATATATATATATAAGTATATGCTGTTTCATTTCTGAATCATTTCTGATGAGAATAAAAGCTCTCTGTCAGTCCTCCTCACTTCTCCCCCTTCCATACCATTTCAAAAGGTATTTCTTGACTCTTTTACATGAAATCTCTTAGTCTGTTCTATCTCTCCTTTGCTTTCTCCTAGTGCATTTCCTTTTTACCCATTGACTCCATTTTTTAAGTATTTTGTAAGGCAAACGGGGTTAAGTGGCTTGCCCAAGGCCACACAGCTAGCTAATTATTAAGTGTCTGAGACCGGATTTGAACCCAGGTACTCCTGACTCCAGGGCCAGTGCTTTATCCACTATGCCACCTAGCTGCCCCCATTGGCTCCATTTTAAAAATATATTATACCTTCAAATTTGTCTCTCTTTTGGGTCTTGTTTATAAAAGATCCTTCTAACTCCTCTAATAAATGAGAAGGTTCATATGAATATTATCTGTACCATCTTCCCATGCAGTAATACATGCATTTCATCATCATTAAATCCCTCATAATTTACCCTTTACATCCATTCTCTCTATGCTTCACCTGAGTCTTGTACTTGTAGATCAAACTTTCTGTTCAGCTCAGGTCATTTAGAAAGGAACATGTGAAATTCCCTATTTCATTAAAAGTCCCTGGAAGAGAATGTTTGATTTTGCTGGGTAGTTGATTCTCGTTTACACTCCAACCTCTTTTGCCTTCTTGAATATTATATTCCAAGCCCTATGAGCCTGTAATGTGGATGTTGCTAAGTCTTGTGTAATCCTGACTGCAGCTTCACAATATTTGAATTGTTTTGTTCTGTCTGGTTGTAATATTTTCTCTTTAACTTGGGAGTTCTGGAACTTGGCTATATTATTCTTGGGGCTATTTACCTATCAATTTATTTATTTATGTATCTATGTATCTATTTATTTGTTTGTTTATTCATTCATTCATCTATTTATTTATCTATCTATTCCTTCCTTCCTTCCTTCCTTCCTTCCTTCCTTCCTTCCTTCCTTCCATCCTTTCTTTCTTTCTTTTGGATCTCTTTCAGGAGGTGATTGGTGGATTCTCCCAATTTCATTTTGTCCTCTGCTTCTAGGATATCAGGACAATTGTCCTGTAGAAATTCTTTAAAAGTGAAGTCAAGGCTCTTTTCCTTATCATGACTTTCAGGTAGTCCAATAATTTTTTAAATTATCTCTTGCAGATCTGTTTTCCAGATCCGTTGTTTTTTCAGTGTGATAGTAAATGTTTTCTTCTAGTTTTCCATTCTTTTGATATTGTTTTATTGTGTCTTGAGTCCTCTCAAAGTCATCAGCTTCCTTTAGTTCCATTCTACATTTGAAGGATTCGTTTACTTCAGAGAGCTTTCTTATCTCCTTTCCCATCTGGCCAGTTCACTTTTTAAGGTATTTTTCTCCTCATTAACTCTTTTTTTTTTTGCAAGGCAATGGGGTGAAGTGGCTTGCCCAAGGCCACACAGCTAGGTAATTATTAAATGTCTGAGGCTGGATTTGAACTCAGGTACTCCTGACTCCAGGGCCAGTGCTCTATCCACTGTGCAACCTAGCCTCCCCTCCTCGTTAACTTTTTGAACTGTTTTTTCCATTTGACCTAAACTAGTTTTTAGTATGTTATTTTCTTCAGCATTTTTTGGATCTCCTTGACTAAGCTGTTGACTTGGTTTTCAAGTTTTTCCTGCATCTCCCTTATTTCTGTTCCCAATTTTTCCTCTACCTCCCTTACTTGATTTTCAAAATATTTTTGAGCTCTGAAATAACCTGAGATCAACTTCCTATAGTTCTTGGAGGATTAAGATGCAGGAGCTGTAACTTTATCATCTTCTGATTGTCTGTTTTGGTCCACCATAGGACCAAAGTAATTCTCTATGGCCAGGTTACTTTTTTCTATTTACTCATTTTCTCTGCCTGTGCCTGGTTTTGGGATGCTTCCTAAGTTTTTGAGTATTATTGAGACCCTGCAAGGACCTCAGTTCCCTCAAGGTCTTATGCGAGACTTTGACTGCTCTCCTGGTCTGTGAATGACCACAAGCTCATCCCTCTGCCTTGGAGAAGGGAATCTGTTCAATGGCAATGGGGAGCCCCTAAACTGTGGCCTGGGCCTGAATATGGACAAAGCACAAGAGCCGTTCCCAAGGCCAGAGGAGAGTCCTCAATAGTCTTCCCCACTCCCTTATGTTCCATGGGCTGAGCACTCTGGGAGCAACTAAGTGGGAACAACTGAGCTGCAGGGAGGCTTGCTTCCAGTGGCATTTCCTGGGATCTGGGCTGTGCTGAGGGCCACACTGGCACTGATCTTCTAAGTTGTGCTTGGTGTTTCCTGGGTTGCCAGGTCAAGAAACTGCTTCTGCTGCCTGGAGCCAGCTCTCTCTGGGACCCAGGCATTCAGGCACCCAGCAGGCTGTTCCCAGAAGAGTGGAGCTCCTTTGCTCTGGCTTGATAGTCCTGGCTGTGCTGCCATCCACTCCACCCCTGTGGAACAGAGCTTTGCCACAATTTTCCAGTTAATCTTGGGCTAGAGAGTTGCCTCACTAGATCTTTCTGTGGGTTGTATCTCTCAAAAATTTAGTTAGAGCCATAATTTTAAGGTTTTTTAGAATATTTTTGAGAGAGCTCTTACTAACCCTATTTGGCAAGAACTATTGTCACAGATGTCCCCATCCCCCCACCCCACAAATCAAACACTTTCTCAAACATACCAGGTCAGTGGAAAAGGTGACATCAAATTTTTAGTGCTCATGAAGTCAAAGGGCCAATGCATATCTCTCAATTGCTAGAAGTCCTTTCTTTCTCTTTGTGAATTTCTCGTGAAATTCCCCTTTAGGGAAACTTTCCAAGGGTTGGTTTGCTTGTAGGTTTAGCCTTTGTGAGCCTTTTAGCCTCTGATGCAAATACAAGTGTCAGCCATTGCCACTCTAGGGACAATACCATTGATGATGGGGAATTTATATCTTCTGACTTTTCAAATTTCACAAGGTCATTTCTTAGTTAGTGGTACTTGGGGGATAGGACAAGAAATAATTTTATACTTCCCCCATTAGAGAATTAGAGAATTCAATAGTTAGAAAAGATAATAGTTTCTGATATGCCCAATTAATGATTTGTTGATAGACTTTAAAAGACCAAAGACAAGCTATGAACTTTCCCAAATTTCTTCTTCTGAATACTTAAATCTGAAATACTATTCTGGGTATTCTGAATAACCAGTTCATTTTTTTCCTAATAATGATAGATTACTAATGAGCATGTAAATGTACCACCTGATTGCATTAATATATGATCTTTCATGACGAGTTTTGAAATGAACATTTATAATATGTGTTTTCCTTTCTCTGCTGCTTTTTTGGCACTGTGTTGTATACGCAATAGGACTGAGACAAGGGTGTTTTCCTTAAGAGCCACTGATTTAGCCAATTATCAAAAATCACATTATAATAAATGCAGTTCAAAGAATTTTGATTAACCTTTAAATAAATGTTACTTTGGAAAAAAATCTGTCAAATGTGTTAATGATAAATTGTGAAGTGGTCGTAATTGCAAGGATGGCTTTATAGATATCATAGTTAATTGATACCACCCTCTCCAACATATATAGCACATCAGCTGCTAGGAAGCTAGGGTGATAGTAATGGAGTACATGGCATTTTCAATGCATTGACTGTGACATGTACAAAATGGAAACCTGAGTGCTTACCAGGGTCATCATCTCATGGACATTTGATGCCCATGGTCAAGTAAATTTTTAATGACATCCAGTCACTACACACCTTTCAGCCTTCTGCAGAGGTAAGTGTACATTGATTTGTTCTAATTAGCCTGGCAGAGTACCTCAGACATCCCAGAATGAACAATATTATTTAATAAAATGAGAGCTGTTTTTTCCACAAACTCAGCACTTGTTACTTGGATGACTGCATTGTTTTTAACTCAGGTCATGTTCATCATTGTCTTTGTCTGGCGATGTAGTATGAATGCTGCTGCATAAAAAGTAAGCAAAATTAAGGAATGAGTCTGATTATGAAGGTTCATGGCTATTCTAGGAAACTCATAAAGCACACATCCATTCTTTCCCTAATGTATAGGGTGCTGACTGCAGAAAAAAATGTCTTGAAGATACATTAAGGATATGCAAGCAATTCTGTTGAGGTGTGCAATGCAATACTTTTATGTTGGACAGGAAAGGTGCTCCTGGGACACCCATGGAAGAAGGGAACCAAGACTGTTCTTGAATTTCCAAGGGTCAAATGCATCTGGACACATCTAGGATCATCTGCTTTTGGAAGAGATCTGAACCATTGGCTCAGTGATTATTTTGTTAAATTCAGAGATTAGAATTAACAGCAAAGTGTTCAGTTACTGTGATCCTGAGCAAGTCACTTTATTTCTCAGTGCTTTAGACAACTCTCTAAGACTGTACTTTTTCAGAGAAGGTGCCACTGCATTGGAAGAGAGAGTTTTTTTTTTCTATTAATTAAATCACAGGTCTATCCATCGATCATAGGATCATAGATTTAGACCTGGGAGAGATCTTCCAAGTCATCCTATTTGAATAACTCATTTTACACATGAGGAAACTGAGAGGTTAAATGATTTTCCTAGAGTCACACAGCTAATTAAGTGACTGAGAGAGGAATTAGATTCAGGTCATTATTTAGTTCAAGACTCTACCACATAGCACCCTTCCTCTATCCCTTAAACTCTATATCACTTCCATTTAAGAAGAAAATTCCTTTTATTTCTCTGATTTTTACAATTGGACAACTATTCTGCTCCTCAAGTGAAGAGCTGTATTGACTCCTGTTCTAGTGAGTCCAGCAATATATCCTCTTAGGATGAGAAAACCTGATTTGAAGGGAACCTTGCACATTGACCATTCATCAGTCAATCAAGAATTTATCAAGTTCTTTGAAGTAATTAACCCTGAGCTAAGTGTTAGGAATATCAACAATGGCAAAAATATAGTCCCTTCCCTCATGGAGTTGTCAATCTAATAGAGGAGACAATTTATAAGCAAACAATTATGTACATATGAGGGAAGACATTAGTTGAGGGTAGGAGAAAGAGTAGGGAAAGCTTCCAGAGGAATAGAATTTGATCTTAATCTTGAAGAAGGAGGCAAGCCAGGAATGAGAGATAAATAGGAACAGCATTCCAGGACTAGGGACAGTGAGTGAAAGACAAGAGAAGGAGTACTAGGTGGGCAGAGCCCAGTAGAGCTAAATGCTAAGAATGGAAAGGTAAGACTGGATCAGCTTTTGAAAGATTCAAATTCCAGACAGATGATTTTATAAATGATCTAAGAGGTATTATGGAGGCACTGGAGTTTTTTGAGGGGGTCTAAAATGAGGAGGGTGACATCGTCATGCTTGTACTTTAGAGTAATCACTTTAGCAGCTGAGTGGTGGAAGGATAGGACTGTGGAGAGACTTGAATTTAAGAAGCTACTTCAAAAGTCTTGTATCCTTATTATTGTTCCTCTTGGGGCAGTCATCTTTCTTGGGGAAAGCTGTCATTTTGTACTTGACTGCCAATGGGAAATTACCCAAGCTGATCTCATAGTTACCTAGATTAGTTATGGTTCAGGAGCACAGAGAATGGTTTTTTTGCCCCAAGGTCAGTTTTCTAATTTTCTTGCAGATTTCTGAAATGAAAATTCAATTATTTAGTTTAGGAATTTGAGCTCCAAGTTTAAATGCAAATAACTGGGCAAATGATTGTATTACTGAGATCTTCATTCTAGAGGGCAAGTTTAGGTAGTAGATAAGGTTCGAAAGAACCTAAGGAGAGAGTACACATGTAGGGAGAGGAGAGAGTGCAGTGGAGGGAAATTAAAGAGACAGGTGTAGATAAAAAAGCAACTTTACCTACTGAATATTTTTCCCTAGTTCTCGCTAGAAAATTAGCCTGCTTTTTAAAAAAAATAAAACAAAACAAAAGGAAGGAGAAGGAAAGGGATGAAGGAAGAGAGGAAGGGAGAGAAGAAAGAAGGGAGAGGGGGGAAAAGAGATAGAGAAAACTAATAGAAGAAAAGTAGAAGGAAGGAAGAGAAAAGGGAAGAGGGTGTGTTGGAATTTGGAGGAAAGAGGGGAAGACATTCCAGGTACTATGCTAAGAAATGATATACAAATGCAAGCAAAAAGGATTTTTTCCCCCCTGCCCTCCAAGGACCTTAGATTAACAATGGGAAGGCTTCACATAAAAGAAAATTGAAAGGGGTGGGGGTGGGGGTGGGAGAGTCCCCTCTGTAATATCCCTAACAAGTCATCTTTCATCATTTATTTGGTCTCTTCCAGTGAGAGCAAACCACTACATATACTGCATTCTCCCATGGCATCCTATATTGCCATTTTACTTCTAGCTATGGTTCTCAGTTCTGCCCTTAGGGTCAAGTAGAACAAATCTCAGCTTCCTTCCATGTGGTCAGTCCTTTAAATACTTGAAGAAAGCTATCTAAATTTTTTTTTCTAGGTTCATAATCTCTAGTTCCTTCTCCATTCTGACATATAGTGAATTCTGGACCAGAATTAAAATTCTGCCTTAGTCCCTTACTAACTATGTAACTGGGTAAGTCTTACCAAGTTTTCTCAACAGTAAAATGGGAGTAATAATATCACTAGCTTTCTAGGGGAAGTATCTTGTGAGTATCAAATGAGCCCATAGGTGCAAAACTCTTTGTAAAACTTAAAATGTTCTATAAATATTTGTTATTACTATATAAATTGTAAGCTTTTATTATTCTCTTGGTCTCTGTCTAGCTTATTAATGTTCATCCTGAAATGTGGTAAATCTATTCCTTCCTGATTTGAAACTTGAAAAAGGTGCATTTGGGAAGACAACATTATTTCTCATAATGTTACATTATCCTACATAATGTTAATTATGTAGGGTAATTTCTAAATTTCTAAAGAAATTTTCTAAAGAAAACACAGCAAAAAATCAGACTGTATAAAGGAAAACTTGTACAAAAAGTCAACCACTGAATTTTTAGAAATTTGACTGAGGGAAGGCTTTTGTCTCAAAATTAATATTGTAATCAGTATTTCTATTATAATTGGTCTTTTGTTTATTTAGATTCATTTGCCAGAGTTCAATTTTACCTGGGCCCTCAGTTCAGTAATTATCTTTATTAGTTATCTTCAGGTATTGGAGATGAATTTCTCCTCCCTGACTTCCAAGTTCTGTTTAATTATTTTAATTTTTAATCTAAATTCCCTTATAACCCCTTTTAACATCATTCCATAGTTATCATTAGCTCTTCTATTGAATCTGGTAGTATTTTTTTCTCTTAAATTCATAGGCTATGTTATTTCTACAAGGAGGGAAAGCATTCCCTCTTTGGAAATTACTGAATTATTGGAATTTATTACAGATAGGAAATTATTACAGAAGCATGTCTCTTGCATGACTATCTATATATGATAGCAGAACACTAATGCTGCTAGGATATTTTGAGATTTGAAGATGAGTTGATTTTAGATCCTAAGATTTAGCTATAGAAATTGAACCCAGGTTACTTGTTACAACTTATGACCTTGCGTGAATTGTTTAACTTCTCAGGGTTTCAATTCCCTCATTTGCAAAATATGAAGTTGGAATAGATGGTTTCTAAGGTCCTTTCCAGCTCTAAATCTAGGATTCTATAATCCTTGTCGACGGATCAGGATTTCTCAAAGTCACCTGGTGAAGTTTTTAGAAGTTCACTGGACTATTTTTCAAATGACAGATACAAAATCAGTTACAAGGTTTATTTACCAACATAATTCCCATATAATCTTATATAGTAAATAAGAAAATACCATTTCCCTAATTTTGTGAATAAAAATAAGCAATCAGTAAAATATCTGTCTATATTTAGGAAAACTGATCAATTATACAATTCTGAGCATAATAATAAAATTTTTAGACTTAGAAGAGAATATAGTCATTATTGAATCATTTTTATAGATGAGGAAAGTGAGGCTTAGGGAGATTCAACAACTTGTTCTAGGACACTGATAAATTAGGGATTAAATTCCATGCTCCCATTCTTTCTGTTCTTGTGCTTAGCACACTTAATAAATACTTGTTGATTGATTAACTGACTCTATTTTGTGTTAATGTTGCTTCTGGATGACTCTTCAGTCTTGAATTCTTGTGGGAAGCAAGTTTGTTAAAAACATCATCAACCACAACAATAACAAAATAGGCAGCTTAACAACAACAAATGCCCAAAATTTATAACACAACAAAAATTATAATAATAACAACTAATATATATATATATAAAATGGCACTGCTAAGAATAACAATTATTTTAACAATTCTATAACACTCTTTTTCAGATGCTATGTTAAGCACTATAATAACAAAAATAAATGTTAACATATATACATATCTACATGTACACACATATTTATATGCAAGTACTATTCTAAACAATTTATAATTATTATCTCATTTGATCCTTCAATAATCCTAGGGGTAATAATAATAACAATATCTAACATTTCTACCACAGCACATTCCAGACATTATGCTAAACACTTTAATAATAATCATAGCTAACATTTATGTAAGGCTTAATGCATACCAGTCATTATCTTAGACTCTAATAACAATTACAGTTAACATATATATTATATATATGAATATGAGGCATAAATTATTACAGATGCCAAGCACTCAGTTAAACCTTTTAAAATTATTATCTCTTCTGATTCTCACAACCACCTTGGGAAGCAGGTGCTATTATTTTTACAGCTGAGAAAAGCAATGATAAAGTGACATTCACATAGCTAGTAAGTTTCTGAGAGTGCATTTGTGCTCGAGTCCTCCCAACTCCAGACCTAGTGCTCTATTCACCGAGTTACCTAGCTGTTCCCAATCTTTATGATTCCTCTAGCAAAAGGATCGGCTGACTTCTTACAATGAGAGGAAGAGGTTCTTGAGCTCAGATTCCAATGGGTTGTTGAAATGGAATGTTATTGTGGTTAAAAAAAAAACTAATTTAGGTAACTTTTTTCCTCTCCATGGCCACTCCCTAGAAGTTGGGCTCCTCTTGTGGGTCGGGGTTCACCAGGGAGGCCATGCATTGTGTTTCTCTTTCCTGAGAACAGGGAGATTGGCATTCTCCTGAGCCAGTGTCACAGCCCGCAGACGTTTAATGCCTCTTCATGTGAGGCCAGGATTCCACGCCCAAGTGCATTTAGTAGGTCAGTACAGTAATTTTAAATGTCTTTCTTTCAATCTTTTGCCATCTTCAATTATACCTTTCCACCCTACTATTTGTGTAATTTTCTTCTGTCTGAAGTCTCTTTACTGTTGTTCTCTGTTGCACAGCTTGACAAATTACCCATCAAGCCATATCTTTTCAGCCCAGAAATGCGCAATAACACAGAGTCATGGCATTATCACATGTTGTGCACTTTATTTCCTCACAGTTCATTCAAGTGTGTCATTTTATTTTCTCTGCTTCCTTTTGTCATCATGGAGATTAACCATTTTATCCTCCCCAAACTTTAGAAACAATTAGAATTTCATTATCCTGGAAGCAGAGAGTGGATGCCTGTTATGGAGCACAGTTTTCATATTATCAGTGGCAAAATTAAACTCATGAATCCTGAGTCTTTTTTGAAGTAGAGACTTTAGAGGTTATTATACAGCTGAGTAACCCTGGCTTCGGACAGGAGAATTATTTGTTGCCCCTGGCCACCAAACACATTAGCTGTAAGACACTATTCAGTTTGACAGCAAGCACCAGAGTCTCATGTTCTCCTGGGAATTAGGAAACTCTCTGGGCCAGATGTGTTCTGTACACAAAGTCTCCCCCAAGCTTTAGATAAATACCAATAATTGTACAGCACATGATGAGATACCACAGTCATTGCAAGTATGTGTTAGAAAATCAATCAGTATAGATCAGCTAGTCAGCAGGGCTGCAACTGATATGAAGACATATCTTTTGAAACTGAGATGAAGATAATACTGAGAAAGGGTTTTCTTAAACACAAGTGCTTAGAACTATATTTAAAGCCAATTATTATTCTCTAGGAAAAGAGATAGGTTAGATGCTCATTGACACGCTGAGGGCTTACAAGTTTCATTCATCATTTTTTTAAATACAGTGGTTGCTCTTCATGGGATTGTACATCATCTGGTCCAACTCTTTCATTTTAAAATTGGAGAAACTGAGGCCTCAAAAGGTAAGTAACTTGTCCAAGATCATATAAGTGGTTCATAAATAAGGTTCAGAATGGAACTTTGGACTGAAACCCCCTAACTGCCCAACCAGAGTTATTTCTGCTGTACCACTCTGGACATATTAATTTTTACAGTGTGACCACTATTAAACTTTGTCTGCTCTTGAGCAAAGATAAGAAAAGGAAGGGGTGTTAGTTTGAAAATGGTTTTATTCTGAAGCAGAGTGATTTAATTCAGAAACAACAATGAAGAGAGAAGTAGGAAGCAAGAATTCACATTGCAAGGGATGTTTTGAGAAGTGAAAGGAAGACTGCCTTGCAAATATGAGACCAGGACTCAAATAAATGCACCATACCATAGATAACAAGCTGATGGTTTCAAGCAGTTGTTTCACATAAACAGTAAATATAGAACTGTAGATCAGCAGAATGATTAAAATAGATCTAGGTACAGAGGCTCCACTTTTTATTCCTGTTTATCTATGATACCCAGCTAAGCTTCAGAGGGGTCCAAAATACATATTGAAGATAAAAGAAATTAATGGAGAATAGAGAGGAAAAAATTACAGCGATTGTCTTTGAGGACTGGTGCACAGAAAAGAGAGGCAGGAAGGAAACTGATATTGCTCTTTAGTTTCTTAATAGTATGTCAAACAACTTCAGGGAAGGGAAAAATGGGTGCATGAAGGCATCAGGAAGAGTAACAACAACAAAACTAGACAGGTCCTATGAGGTCTGACAATATCATGAAAATACTGTTTCAATTAATTAATTCTGTCCCATTGTTTGTAGCTAAAGTGGTTCTTCAGTGTCTAATCAGCACAGCTCTGTCCACATGATGATGTTTGTATGTGTCCTATGATGGGCACATGGTATAGTCAAGATTTGCTTTACTAACACATAATTCAGGTTGAGAGAAGCCAGAAAATTGGCTTGATAATAAATAGCCTTCTCTTTCCTTCACATCTATTGCATATAATACATATGCTGTAATATAGATAATATTTAATAAAGATATGAAACAATTGATCCTGTCAACCACAAATTACTTCTATGACTCTAAGACATAGGGCACCAGACCATGCAATGTGTGACAATCAAACCTTGTCACATCTGAATTCTTCCTAAAACTTGCAGGGCATTCCAAATGCTACTGTATCTGCTTCCCTGTGGATCCTGTCTGGGCTAATGCAGGGTGAAAAGACTGAACTGTTGAACTATTCCTGAATGTTCCAAGCAATTGAGGAAAGAGTTAAGTTTACAAAGTGGTTGGGACTGACTCTCAGTTGCTATTGCCATGTGGGAGACCCTATAAAACAAAACAAAATTAAAAAAAATTATATCAACTGTTCTTCTAGAGTTCCCACTAGGCTACCAGCTACTGGTTACACCAATAACAGCTGAGCCTCCCATTATTCTCATCTGACTTCCCTCTTTCAGCAGCTGAGCCTTCTCCTCCTAGCTCTAGGCTATTCTGCAATCCCAACACTGCCTGGGCTGAGTCTCAGATTGCTAAGGGGCTACAGTAGTCACCTGAGGAGCAGCTGACTAAATACTTCTGTAGTTTCCACTCTGTCATTACAAATCAGGGTAACCTTGCTGTCTGACCAAGTCTGGATACTGGTCAGTAGGACCAGACCATACTCGTTTTGCTTGGGTTGGGAAAGGAAAGCAGGGTCCTTGACATTTGCTGTCTCAGTAGTTCCTGCTCTGAGGTCAACTAGGAAGGTTTAGGCCTTAAAGCTTATTCAGTTGTCTATTTTATGTTTTGCATGGGTTTCTAAAAGACTGGAATTTTTTATGATTTTTTTGATTAGGCATAACAATATTCTGTATGTATATAGGTGCTTGAGAAAAGTTTTTTTTTGGTAATAATGTTGACGGTGACAGTTATCCTAAATAAGTGAACTGTGCAACCATCCATCTACCCACCTATCCACTCATCCACCCACCTATCCATCCATCTACCCATCTATCCATTTAATTATCCATCCATCCATCCATCCATCCATCCATCCATCCATCCATCCATCCATCCATCCATCTATCTGAAGCAGAGTGGTATTATAGGAAGATCACTGTATTTGAGTCAGAAAGACATGGATTGAAATCCTGCCTCAGACAATTAATAACTGTATGCCTAGGCAAATTACTTTGCCTCTCTCTCTCTCTCTCTGACTTGTATTCCTCATCTGTAAATTGTACTATCTATGACTTTTGTTAGGTATCAGAAACTGTGTTTAGTGTTAGACCTGCATAGAAAGATAAACAAACCATTTCTTAGGGGAGATAATAAAGAAGTTAAGTAACTATGGTTTTTATAGGACACTTTCAAATTAATATATCAAATTATGATATAATTTTAAAATGCTTTCAAATGTAATATCTCCTTTGATCCTTACAGTAATGCTTTGAAGTAGGAAGGTCAAGTAGAATTATTGCCATTTTATAGATCAGGAAATGGAGGGGGGGGATCCTCAGAGATTTTACTTCCTTAAGTTCACATAGCTAGCTAATGAATTAAGAGAATTGGTATTGCTTTTTTTTCTTTAAAATAAAATAGAGCAAAAATTTAAATGAAATGAAGCAAAAAGGAATGAAAATGGATAGTATGGCAATAAATCAGTAAGATAGTGAAAAACATTGAGCTTTCTCATCTTCATGAATAGTATGCTTTAATGCATATATATATCTTGTTTATTATTATATTAGTTGATATTTGTGGAGGAAACATATGAAATGCCTACGATAGTACTATTTTTGGAAATGTAAAGGGGGTGTGATAGCTATCAAATTCTTTTGTTGAGATCTTTATTAAATCTTTACCATCAAATATAAAAAATATCAAGAAATTCAAAAGCAAGTATGCTCTTGTGGATAAGGAAGATATACTATCATTATCATAGTAAATATTTATTCATATAGGGCCCCATGAATGTTTGTGTGTTTGCCATTGTATTTTGTGCCACCATTGACATTATAAGCTATGATGGTCCATTTCATTTTGTATAGGTCACTGACAAAAACTAGGTTGATGTGGGATATTTAGCTTTAAATAAGACATTATATTGTAATACTTTTGCTCTACATAGACTCAGATTGAGTATAGATTGGAAGTTATTAACCTATCATTTATGGATCCCTTCCATGGACAATTTTAGAAGGTCTATCATCTGGTATGTGAAAAAAATCTTTATTTTCATGATATCTAATTGAAATTTAGCACTTCCTTTAATTGTGAAGATAGGCAACACATTTACAGTGATATTAGTAGCACCCCAGCTTTGTCACCAATGAAAATAAGTTATTTCATATTACATTTCAGATATCTTGAAATGTTATTTAAGTTCATTACTATCTTGAAATTACTATTGTATTCAGAGGTTTTGTCAGATATATTATTATATCTCAAGTGGGTTTTTTAATATGCTGATCACTTTAATTCAATATAATTGGTTTCTTTGTAATCTCATGCATTTTTATGTATTTAAAAGCATTATTATAAGATAGAGGTCCACCAGATTGCCAAAGGGGGTTACAGCACACAAAATAGTTGAGTCTAAATGACATATTGATAAATTGATTTTATAGTGATGGTGCAATGAGCATAATTCATGGTAGAAAGCAAGGAAAAATGGTAAAGTGATAAGGTACATGCTTACTATTTTGGTAGAATTGCAATAACTGAATTTTTGAGATATATGGCAATGTACACCATGTACTTGAGGGCAGGATTGAGTCCTTAGCTTTGTCACTTAGAAACACAACCCAGTAATTATCACTACACAGATTTGAGTCCTAGAAAATGTTCTTTTTTCCTTTTTTTTAAAATAGATACAATTTTCATAGTCTATCATGCATTGAAGGAAAATGGAGGACAACTTTTCAAATTTCAAAGATTTGTTTTCCTTCAGAAAAAGTTCACGACTGTGGCTTTGAAAACTGAAATTAATTTTTAAAGCATTCAGAAAAAGTGTTAGAAAGCTATCATGTAAAAATGAGTAGTCTTTTCCTTCTTATATTGCCTCCCCACTGAAGAAATCTAATACTCTTCTGAACAGTCTTCTAGACTTACCAGATACATGGAAATTCACTACTTTTTGCTGACAAACAAAATGCCACGAGATTTGTCATACAAATCACATTAGAAGAGGTTCCAAAAACTTGACGACGCTGACAGTTGTTTTCAGCAAATGGCTGCTTTACTCTCATACTGTCAATGTTGATGTCCTGGTGCACATGTAAAAGAGCAATGTGATTAAGGCAAGCTTGTCCATGGGCGATCTGAGCCAAGTTTTCAGTCTCCGTGTGGCACTGAAAGATTGCTCAGCTGTTGCAGATAAGGCAAGAATAGCTAGCAGATTTCTGTCATTTTAAAAAAAAAAATCTTCTCCAGATATGCATTCTGTAGGAATTTGCCAACATCTGCTGCTGACCTAAAGTTCTGGATAAAAGAGGCTTTGGGGGGGGGGTGTCATTTCTTGTATAAGTATTGGTCAAGTTTGCATTACTCTTGAAATAATAAGTTTTCTTCATCAACAAAGAATGAAGGATACTTTATTACCTATGCATATTATATTCTTTGTCATTAGACCTCTAAACCTACATACTTTTTATTCTACTTGTTGAATGTATCATCTATGTTTTCCCAAAATTTCATTATATATGTGTGTTTATGCATATAATGTGTATATACATTTGCACAATGCATACATTATATATATATATTCATAAACATATGCATATTTACATATACATATACATAGATAGACCACAATAATTTTGTGGACAAAGGATTTAAACACTAATTGACTGATTTTGGTGATTTCACAGAAGGCATTTTTTAAAAAAACTTGTATTTTTCAAAGTTTTTTAGAATGTTTTAAATGATAAAAGTTAAATAATACTGAAAATTTTTCCAGTTGGATTTGCATTTTTTTATATAGAATATCTACTTAAATATGATAAATTTCTTTTACTTAGATAGGGTCATAGATTTAGTGCTGGAAGGGAAATAGTGAGAGACAGATCTGGGATATGCAGTCAGGTTTTCTGATTTCCCCTCCAGCATCCTTTTCAAGAGTTCATGCTGCCTCAGAACTTTCAATGTTTAAGCAAATGATGGCACAAACATTTTAAGACCTTTCATTCCATTCTTAGAAATTCAAGTTCTATTTTGTTTTCAGGATAAACTAAGGGCTCACATTTTTAAGGAAGTTAGTCTCTTTATGACATTTGTTTTAAAGGTAAATAAAAAGAACAAAAAAAGATGGTGATATTACTTCAAGCCCATTTTGTTAAGGATGCATGTGTTACTTGGTTTATCTATTCTCACTTTTGGTCATCTTCTAGTACAGCTGTGTGCAATAGCTGTCTGAATTCACTTTGAAAATCTTAAGCCACATTCTTAAGAACAGTTGCTTCATGTTCGTTGAAATTCTCTGTGGCCCCTTTTTTCCATTCACCGGAGCCGACAGTCACCAGAGCAGATACATAGTTTCCAAGAACTTAAGCACGTTTCATGGTTCCTGAATTCCAAATATTTCCTACAGGAGTAGAAAAGACATATACAGATAGTGGTTGAAAGTTTATTTCTGTAAGTTGGAAGAGGAATATGATTATAAAAGTTATGATATTTTATTTTATTTTTCCTTCAAGTATCTTTTTATTTTTCAGTGTTGTCATTAGTATGTACACATAATCTGAAAATCCCATTCATACTAGAAGATGAAACCTTTGACCTTGTGATAAGTCATTATCACATACTTAGCTTATAAAGAAAAACTCTCTTAGAAATAATTAAGGATGAAAAATGACTCAAACTGAAAAGGATGGCTGCTTTCCCTGAAAGCACTTTTTGTTTTCTAACCTAGATCTACATTTTTCTCTATAAGCATCTTTAGGTTGTACTAAAAATACAGGCATTCAGAGTTCAGATTTTAAGTCCAAAATTACTGCTTTTCAGATCCTTGGAATCATCTAAAAATGGGTCAAAGCAACAGTGCATAATTTGAAAAGTTAACAAAATGTTGTGAATAGAAATAAACACAAAGTCTGTGTAATTGTAGTAATCTTTAATGCCTTTCTCTTTAACATTGTCAATTATATCTATATACATACATGCACACACATATATTAGGAACCCAAATTTTACACAAAATATTTCACAAAGTCAGTATCTTTATTTCTACAAAGTTGAAGATTGGGAAAGAGGGTGAACAGGAAGTATATTTTTCTTGTCATTTGCCTAGATTCTCTGATTAAAATATTTAAAAAGCAAGAGTGGTTTTTTAATGTTGTGTAAGAGTAGTATATACAAAAGGGTAAGGTGTGCATCAAAAGAGGAGAATGTACAATTGGGACTTACATTGAAATAATAAGGGAACATCCTCCTTTTTTTACATATTTTTTCTAATCATTCATTCACATATATATCAATTGCAACCTTTTCACTTGAGCAATGATATATTGAAAGAAATGTTGCATAAGTTTTGAGAATTGTCAAGTCCCAGTGTTGGCTTCTTGCTTTGATTTTCCTTTGTTCCCTCCTACTCACAAGGTGAATGGTCTTTTCTAACTTCTGTATCTTAGACTCAAGAACTTCACAATAATTTTGTTCAATTTCTTCACATGTTAAAATATAGATAGGCAGAAGGGAATGGGGGAAAGACAGAGAGAGAGAGAGAGAGAGAGAGAGAGAGAGAGAGAGAGAGAGAGAGAGAGAGAGAGCACACTCTAATTCTGTAGTGTTTCTATACAGATTTATTTATTATCTCTTTCTCAGAACACAATCATTTTAGCTCCACTCTATATTCCCACTCCTCCCCACCCAGCACTGAAAGCCTGCTTCCCACCACATGGGATGATAAAGATCCTCAGTGTTCCTCACAACCTTTTGTATGGTTTAACATATCTCATGAGGATAGTTAAAGAAATTGGCTTAAAGTTTTGTTGTACTATTATTTCTGGAGGCCATATGTTCCATTGTTTGAAATTATTGACTCTTTCTGAAGGATGAGAGAGGGCATGTGGATGGAGAATGATGTGTGTGTAGTCTTAGAGAGGGTTTTACTATCTATAAACATAATGCTGCTTTTCTAATCATTAATGAGGCTAGCAATATCTGCATATTCTTTTCCTTAGGTACAGCAGAGTATATAAGAAAATCTATCTTCATTAGAAATAATCTTTCAATATATCATAGACATTTAAGAGCATTTAAGAGTTTCATTTAGATAGAAGATGGACAATGTCATATAAATAGTTTTTGTGTTAATCCATTCTCATTTCTTTTGAGCCATATTTCATAAAATAAACCAAATTTAGGATTTCTTTATCTGCAAAGAAGAAAAGCATTACATATATATGCATATATATATATATATATATATATATATATCTGATGTTTAAAATAGTGTTATGCTTCAGATCTAAATCTGATTGACAATAAGTCTCTGGAGATTTGATATGTAGGTACTCCCCCAAATTCAGAAGACTCTTATCTTACAAACTCAGTTATTCAAATTCTAAAAACAGAAAAAGAAGGAAGATTTTAGGGCATCCAGAATATACATTGGAAAGGCCATTTACTATCATCATAAGCAAACCCTTCAGAACTTTGCTCATAGTAATTACTTAAGACACTTGAACAAGCTTAGTTATCTGGTTTCCCAATCTGTTGCTGATTTTTATCCTTTAAAAGCAGCAAAGTAGGAGAGGAGGAGGAGGGGAGACTGCTAAAGGCAGGCATAGTGACAGCTGACAATCTGACAGCAAGGGAGGAGGCTGAACAAAGCTATATAACTACCAAATGCAAGAATTCAAGATCCAAGAATTCAAAAAATTTAGGAGTCTGGGACCACTTAGACCTGGAGCATATCACTCTTTTGGGTATGTTGCACAATGTAGTGATTAAGATTCATAATGATGACAGAGTTATTAAAAGAAAGATGAAATTATTTTAAGCAAACTACACAAAAATCTTCACTAAAGTCCCATTTTGAAGATTCATTGTGGCATGGGTATATCTGCCTAAGGGTTATTTTTCCAAAGTAAGCATCATTTGTAGGACTAATGAACATACATAGGTAACACTCAATGATGGCACATAAGGAAAGGCATATGTATTTAGGAAATACATGCATTTTTTTAACTGTAGACACCATTTACAATTAAAGCCAAGGGCAAACCAAGAGCCTCCCCAACCTAAGATGGTCTATTTTTTCCTTTGAACTAAATTTTCTTCTGGGGCTGAGGGACCATCACATTCTTGGCCTAAATATTATCCATCAATCCTGCTTAATTCTCATTTGTAAATCTGTACTTCCAACGGTCTGTCAAGGGTTCTCAAGTTCCACAATATTTGTTATCCCTAAGATCCCCTAGTCTTTTGTGTAAAAATAGTTAATATTTATATCAAACTAAATATATAGTGCTTTCATAGTACTTATTATATAATGCTTATACAGTCAGGTACTATTCTTGATGTTAACAACAACCTTAGGTGGTAGGTGATAAAATTATGATCATTTTATAGATGAGGAAACTCAAGTAAACAGAAGTTGTGACTTGCGCAAAGTCACACATTAATAAATGTCTGAGGCTGAATTTGAACTCATGCATTTCTGGTTCTAGACCTAGCACTTTCTTCACTATTCTGCCTAGCTGTCCCCAAAAAGACAGTGAGGGGAAAGAGATAAAACCCTTTATTGGCGTCACTTTCTATCTTAATTCTTTGTTCCAAATTTCTACCTATATTGTATATTTGTAATGGCAATACCCTTACTCTCCTTCCCCACTCCCACCATCAGAAAGGAATTCTATTAACTAATACTTACAATTGTGTTTCTTAAGATTGTATGACTGAGTATAAGCTATTTTCAAACAGTCTGGATATTCTTTATCAGAAAAAGCTCCAGGTTTTTTTTTCTTTTTCTTTTCATGTAGTCCTCTATTTCCAATAAAGGACTCAATAAAATAGAGGACTTCATAGTCTGACTCTTGCTCACCTTTCTACCCTTCTTTCCCAGTACTCCCCTTTCATTCTGTATTCTGCAAGGTACTAATTGTTCCTTGAAGTCAGCATTCTATTGCCTGCCTTTTTACTTTCGCATTAGTTGTCTCCCCCAGACCTGCAATACCTTCTCCTCAAATTTGCCTATTAGAATCATTAACTTTCCAGTTCAAGTCAAATGCTACTTCTTATCCCTCATGGTATGACGAGTTAAAACTCTCTTCATTTTCAAATTATACTGCATTTGCTTATCTATGTAAAAGTTGAATCCCTGAATAGAATGTAGGCACATTGAAGACAGAACTAAGGTGTTTTTTTAAGGTTTTTTTTTGTCATTTTATTCCCCAAGAGTATTTTAGTGGTTTGCACATAATTGGTAGTTAAGAAGTACAAAATTGAAATGTTAGAAAAATGAGTTTTATAAGTTCAAAAATCAGCAAATTGTCAATGGATTTTAGTTATTAAGGACCCAAACAGCTCTTTGGAAACAGTAGATCCTCAATAAATGTTTCTTCAATATTTAAGTCACATAAATTAAAATTTCAGCATATGATCTTTGAGGTATTTTATTCATTATAATGGGAAAGAACAGAAAAGACATCTTTTAAGAACCGATAAAAAGTTCTTTCATTCCTTCTCTGAAATTCATTGGATATCTTAGCTCTAAACTTAATTATTTAGCACATGATTACTAAATATTATATTAAGCATTTCCAAATGAGTATGCTACAATGAAAAGTAATCTTGCAAGGAATCTCACAAAAAGCCCTCCATATAGCTTTCCATCAAGGGATTTCAAGAGAAAACCAGGATCAATGGAATAGCCAGTCAATTTACTCAAACTTTTAAGTTTCATACATAAGTGAAAACTTGCAATAAACTTGATATAGACTATAGTATGAAAAGACAACTCAGTCATTTCAAGTTCTGCTTCTCATACATACTAGCAAATGACCCTAAGCAAGCCATTTAATTCCTCAGAATCCTAGACAGTGAACTCTGTCTCTGTCTGTCTATGACTCTTTTTCTGTCATTTTGTCTCTGTGTTTCTCTGTCTCTGACTCTATCATTTGGCCTGTCTCTCTGTCTCATTTTGTCTCTCTTTGTCTTTGTTTCTGTCTGTGGGCCTCTGTTTGTCTCTCTCTTATCTCCCTTTTCTCCATATATATATATATATATATATATATATATATATATATATATATATATAATATATATATTTATATATATATATTTATATATATATTACATAGATACATACATATAAATATATATAAATATTATGCACACGTACTTATGTTTAGATACATATATACACATATATAACATGTATAGACATATTTACCTTTGAATTATAAATGTGATTTCATTGATATAGGGAGCTATTAATGAGGAAACTTACCCTACCAATGGAGGTTGGTACCTATTCTGCAGGTTATATAGTCTTACAGAGTTCCCTATGATTTTGAGAAGTGATTTTCCCAGGGTCATTCAGCCAGCATGTGAAGGGGGAAAGACTAGCATCCAGGATGCAGATCTTCCTGACTCAGAAGTCAAGAATTTATATGCTACACAACACTGAGACTCATATACATTTATACATACACACATATAATGTGTGTTATATGTCTCAAGTTTAGGGTTATGCCAGGGTATAAAGTCTTAGTTCAGTTTTGAGCCTGTAGTAGAGCAATAAAACCTTTGAGACAGCCTGAATATGTCTCTCATGGAGAGGGAGAGGAATAGATATGGGGATAGGTGTAGGAATTGGGAGGGATAAGATTAGGACCAGGGATAGGGCTAGTGAAAGGGAGAAGGCTAAGAATACAGAAAAGGGCAGGTATAGAGAATTGGACATGGCTAAGGATAAGGATTGAGATAGAGCTAGGGATTGGGACAGGAATAGGAACAAGTATTGGAATTAGAATATAGATAATGAGAGATAAAAAGGACTGGCATAAGGCTAAGGATAGAGATAGGGGTTGGGATAGGGAAAATGATAGGAATAGGGACAAAGGTAAGAATAGGGTTTAGGAAAGAGATAAGGGTAGTGGTAGGAGCAGGGGCAGGAGACAGATTTCATTGCTGTTTCACAGAAATCTGTTAAAAGAACTCTCTCCGTCAATGCAAGTCAGCATTTTCCCTACAATGTATATTCTAAGAAAGAGACATGCCACACTGAGAGGCATTGCCACTTTCCCAAGGTCATACAGTCAGTATGTCTCAGAGGTTGGATTTGCACCCAAATCTGCCTTGTTTTGCAAGCCAATTGCTATTCCAAGCTGTCTTTTAATGAACCCCCCCACACACACAAACACACACAATTAACTTTTGTGTAAACCAATAAGGTAGATGTAAATGCACACAAAATAATGCATTAGGACAACATTAAACTCTTTCAAAAAGAAATATTATACATCTTGATTGCAATTTTTATTGTCTTTTAGGTCAAGTTTCTTTCTGTGGAATCATCATTCTAAAAATTGAAATAGTCATCGATGGGAGAAGATTTTATATACTTAGATTGGAATCAAACAGTAGACCTAAGCTGACACTTTTCAGCTGCATTCTAGCAATGCAGGTGACCATAGGAGGAAATCAGGAAGCTGAGGAAGCCCTCCGTAGCGTAGATGACTCACTGTTGTCATAGGGGTTAATTTTATTGCAGCCATTGGGCTTTTTTGTTGATTTATTTCTGAGAGCAGCAATGGCTGGGTATATTTTAAGCGTGAGGCAAAAGGGGTCATTAGTGGGCAATCTACATAAGATTCCCCCTGCACAACATCAAAAATTTATCCTGAAATGTGACCTGGCAACAGGATACTTTCTTATTCTTAAAGCAATTTACTTTAAAATATGAATACAGTGACACATGAAGTGATATTTTATATCTTTTATGTTTACATTCATTTGGGGGAGGAAACACTTAAAATAATGACTAGGTAGGAGAGGAATTGTAGGCAAGACCAATTACAATTTCTTTTTTAAAATATTTTTTTCTTTTTTTCCTATGAAGTAATATACAGAAAATTATAAATAAAATGTCAATTATTTTGCTTTATTTTTTTTTAATTTGTTCACACTGGGGCACTCTCAACAGAGCCCCTAAATAACCAATACTTCTGTCTTCAAGGCATGACTTTCCTTAGAAGTTGAGAGAAGAAGTCGAGGATTTGTCCTATTTGATGTGTTCCGGCTCTCTCGGGGAAACTTGCCTTGGGCTAATCGATCTAGAGAGAAATGCCTGTAATTTACCAAGGTGGTAGGTGAGCAGACTGTTTAAGATCATTTGGGGGCATGACTGGTAGCTCACAGAGTATTTCTGGGTTTACAGCCCCTTAATGACACTTCAGGCAGCTCTTGTTTCACTGGCTGTGACCTGTTGCCGAGTCAAGTCACTCTGTAAACAAGACCAGCATCAGACTCACAGTGTGCTGCTACCCGGAGCAAGTGGTCATTAGTTCCAATCTCCCATGATCGCATCTCTGCTTGGGTTAGCTCTTAAGGAAAAAAAAAATCATGGATAGAAAGCATTAGCATTTGGCTGCCTTCTGCTTTATTGCCCATTGTACTAAGTATGCTATCAAGATAAAATAAAAGCCACGGTAACTCCCGTGATCATTTGAAATAGGAAATCTTGTTTTCTTTTTTCAATCATTCAGCTGCTCAAACACGCGTAACTAACCCCCAATAAAAACAACCCTCTCCTTAGCAATATCACAGGATGTGACTTTTTTCAAGTCAGAGAGTGATACTCATTTTTTTCCCCGTGTCCCATTCAGAATATCTTCCCTTTTATTGCATTTAGAACATGTAACTTGAAAGGCAATAAGAAGAGGCAATATCACAGAGTGACTCATATCACACTGAATTTTATTGTAGTCTGACATTGTGAGTGAATCTCCGGAATTCTTGAAAGGAATAGAAAGGCAAAACCTGCTTCTAACGGACTGCGAAATAATCTGACATGGTGATAAGTGAGGGTGAATTCCAGAAATCATGACTTGAAAACATTCTGAACAAGAGCTGCTTCACTCAACCACAGACTGGTAGCAACAGAGACAGAGAAGGATCAGAACTACTATGTTGGTTTCTTTTTTTTAAAAGGCAGGGTCTTAATTAAATTTCTCTGTCTCTGTCTCTTCCTTTCTTACTCTGATCTCTGTATCTCTATACATCTATCTGTATATCCATCTCTATCCATCTGTCTCTACCATCTACATATCTGGATAATTAAATAACACTAATACTTAGGGGGTGTATTTCTCAGTCTTTTCCTAGCTATGTTGTAAGAAAATTTACTGAATTCTCAAACTATCAGATTTTAGATTCAATGACAACTTCAATTTTGATTTATAATTCTAAAAGTTAAGCCAGTGAAGCTCAAACTGAGTAGCTTTCTGTAAATTTTTGTGAGTAAATATAATAAAGAAATGTAAATTAAAACAAAGTCAAATATAAAACTATTTGTAACTAAGAACTATATTTGTATGCACTTGGAATCTGAATGCACTGTTTTCTCAAGCAGCAGTATAGTACTTAGGTTGCTATTAGCAAATAGTATCTGGGGTAAAATCATTCTTTTTCAATGGCTAAAGCATGCAGTGTTATTTGGTGATGATGATGGTAATGAGGATGTTGATGTTGACAGCATAGTCATTTATATATATATAGTAATTCAATATCAAAAATACTCTCCTCTAAAAAGTCAGAAACAATTTTTATAGCCAGTTTTTCTTAAAAAAGGCTTCAATTAAAATGTATAGAGAACTGAGTCAAATTTATAAGAATACAAGCCATTTCCTATTGATAAATGGTCAAAGGATATGAACAGGCAATTTTTAGATGAAGAAATTAAAGATGAATTAAAATAAAAATGTAGTCATATAAAATGCTCTAAATCACTATTGATAGGGAAATACAAATTAAAACAGTTTCAGATACCACTTCACACCTCTCAGACTGGCTAATTTGATAGAAACAGATAATAATAAATGTAGGAGGGGATGTGGGGAAACTGGGACACCAATGCACTGTTGGTGAATTTGTAAACTGATTCAACCATTCTGGACAGCACTTGGGAATTATGTTCAAAGAATTTGAAAATTGTATATATATCCTTTGATACAGAAATACCACTAGGTCTGTATCCCAAAGAGATCATATAAAAGGAACAACAACTTTTTCTGTAGTGCTAAGAAATTAAAAATTGGAAATTGAGAGGATGCCCATCAATTGGGGAATGACTGGTTGTTGTATATGAATGTAATGGAATACTATGGTTCTATAAGAAATGACAAACAGGCAGATTTCAGAAAAACCTTGAATCATATGAACTGATGCTGAATGGAATGAGCAGAACTAGGAGAGCACTGTACAGAGTAAAAAGAACATTGTGTGATGATCAACTATAGTAGATTTAGTTTTTCTCAGCAATATAGTAATCAAAGACAATTCTAAGAGACTTGCCATCCACATCCAGAGAAAGAATTAAGGAGTTTGTAGATCAAAGCATATTATTTTCACTTATGTATTTAGTTTTTGTTTTTTATTTCTTGTGGTTTTCCCCTTTTGTTCTGTTTTTTTTTACAACATGGCTAATGTAGAAATATGTTTAATATGATTGTACATTTATGACATATCAGATAATGCCTTGGGGGAGGGAGGAAGAAATGTTTCAAACTTTAATTTTACATAAATGAATGTTGAAAACTATCTTTACATGTAATTAAAATATACTATTAAGATCTTTGGGGAGGGGGCGGAGCCAAGATGGCAGCACAAAGGCAGCATTCCCAGAGAACTCAGGCCCCCCAAACCTCCAAAAAAAAAAAACCCACCAAAGGATGACTCTAGCCAAAATTTAGTGGGGCAGAACCCACAGAAAGACTGAGTGATACATTTTCCCAGTCCAAGATAACTTAGAGGTTCTGCGGGAAAGGTGTGCTTCAACAGAACAGGATTCTGGAAAAAAGCCATGACGCAGTCCAGCCCAGCCCAGTGCAGTCCAGAAATCATTGGCAACAGCTTGAAAGGGCGGGGAGAGAGCTCTGCTGCACCTGGGTGAGTGTGGAGTGAGGAGCACAACCCCAGCGCCTATACCTAGAATCGGGAGAAAGCAGCCTGCATCCCCCCCCCCCCCAGATTGTCAGGGGAAATCTGCAGAGATTTCTCTGCTCTCCCTGGGGTAGGACTCTGCTGTTTGCCTACACTTAGATATTGCAGTTTGGGTTTCCATACTAAGATAGCTGGATCTGGCCTTATAGCCCCAGGGCAGAGGGTAGTGCTGTGGTCATCTACATATAAAAGCACAGGCAAGAGAGCATAAGACCTTGGAGGAATAAAGGTCCCAGTGGGGTGTTCCACCCCCACCCAACAACCCCAAAGCCTTGGAAGTGCTGTAAATTAGTCTTGGGCTGAGGAAATGAGTAAACAACAGAAAAAGAAGAATCTGACTATAGAGAATTACTTCAGTCCCATGGAAGATCAAAACACATACTCAGATGATGACACAATTGAAGCTTCTGTATCCAAAACCTCCAAGGGAAATAGAAAATGGTTTCAGACTGTGGATGAGCTCAAAAAAGACTTTGAAAAAGCAATTAAGGGAGGTGGAGGAAAAATTGGGAGGAGAAATGAGAGCGATGCAGATAAATCATGAAAACCAAATCAAAAGCTTGGTGAAAGATACACAAAAAAATACTGAAGAAAATAATATGTTAAAAACCAGTTTAGGTCTAATGGAAAAAGCAAAACAAAAGGCAAATGAGGAGAAGAATACCTTAAAAAAAAACCAGAATTGGCCATCTGGAAAAGGACATTAAAAAAAGCTCTCTGAAGAAAATAACTCCTTCAAATGCAAAATGGAACTAAAGGAAACTGATGACTTTGCAAGAAAGCAGGAAGAAATAAAACTCTTTCAAAAAAGCCAAAAATTAGAAGAAAATGTGAAATATTTCATTGGAAAAACAACCAACCTCGAAAACAGATCCAGAAGAAATAATTTAAAGATTATTGGGCTATCTGAAAACCTTGACCAAGAGAAGAGCCTAGACTTCATTTTTCAAGAAATAATACAGCAAAACTGCCCTGAGATCCTAGTCACCCCCCTGAAAGGGATCCCAAAAGAAAAACTTCCAGGAATATTATAGCCAAATTCCAAAACTCCCAAATCAAAGAGAAAATTCTAAAAGCTGCCAGAAACAGACAATTCAACTAAAGAGGCTCCATAGTGAGGATTACACAAGATCTGGCAGCATCTACATTAAGGGCTCATAGGGATTGGAATATGATATTCTGGAAGGCAAAAGATCTTGGTTTATGACTGAAAATCAACTACCCAGCAAAACTGAACATCCTCTTTCAGGGGAAAAGATGGATTTTCAATGAAACAGGGGACTTTCAAACTTTCCTAATCGAGATGACCAGAGCTGAACAAGAAGTTTGATCTCCAAGTACAGGATTCTGGTGAACCCATAGAGGAAGTGGAAGAGAGGGACTAACTATGAGGAACTTGATGTTATTGAATTGTTTGCATTCCTGCTCAGGAAGAAAATATTGATAACTCATATGAACTTTCTCATTTTTAAGAGCTACTAGAAGGAGCATATATAGACAGGGCATAGGAAGGAGTGGAATACAATGGTATGATGTAGTAAAGGGATGGAGTCAATGGGTGATGGGGGGAAAGTACTGGGAGGAAGGAAAAGGAGATGAAGAAGAAGCTAAGAGATTTCACATAAAAGTCAAGAAAAGGTTTTTCAATGGAGAGAAGGGGGAAAGCAAGGGGGAATGAGTGAGCCTTCATTATCATCAGAAATGGCTCAGGGAGGAAATGACATACACATGTAATAGGGGGAGAAAATCTGTCTTGCCCTGGAGAAGGGTGGGAGGAAAGGGATGGGATGGAGGACAATGGGGGGAGGGAAGGGGGGGAAATAGGTGATAGAAGAGAGGGAAGATCGAGGGAGAGGGTACTATGATGCAATACACTTTTGGACAGGGTCAGGATGAAAGGAGAGAGAGAGAGAGAAAATAGAATAAATGAGTGGGGAGAAATAGAGTGGAGGTACAGCTAGTAATAGCAACTGAGGAAAAAATATTGAAGCAACTTCTCCGGTGGACTTATGATAAAGAAAGCAACTCACCCCAGAGACAGAGTCGTTGAAATCTGAACACAGACTAAAGTACATTTCTCTCTCATTCTCTCTCTCTCTCTCTCTCTCTCTCTCTCTCTCTCTCTCTCTCTCTCTCTCTTCTTGAGGTTTTACATCTTCTTTGGGGGGGAGGGGGTTTATGTTTATTCTTATGTTTACTCTTAAAACATTCAATTTACATCAATGTATGGCATAGAAACAATGTAGAGACTGTCAGACAGCCTTTGGGGTGGGAGGGAAGGGAGGAGGGGGAAAATTGTAGAATTCAGAAACTTGCAAAAAATAATGGGTACATATTACTATTATATATATAGTTGGAAAACAAATAAAATGTTAAGATCTTTGGGGAAACAAAAGTAAAAAAATACTTTCCTCATAACAACCTTGTGAAGTAGATGAGGCAAATAATGTTATTTTCATTGTTCACATGAGGAGACTGAGGCATCTGAGATGGATTAGACAATTAGCTGTGTTCACCTAACTAGTAACGGGTAGAGCTAGAACTCAAATCTTTTTCATAGGACATTATGTTATAGGATTCTATGTCTGGAAGTCAAATTAGAAATCATCTAAGCCATTAGTTTTACAAATGAACAGAGATCCAGAGCAGATCTGTGACACTCAAGTTCTATTGGATACTAATGCCAGAGGAGGAATTCAAACATAAGTCTTAGGACTACATTAAAGCTATTTTCACCTTTAGGGTTCATCTATACATGAACACTAACAGAATATGGACTGTGTTTTTAGCCAGCTTATTCTAAGTGACCTTGATGATGTATGAGGAAAATAACCTCCTTATGATGGTGACATGATTTTTATCTGTGTCCCTCATTTCTTCCTCTTCCATCCAATTCTACTATCCCTTCCCATTCTTCAGAGTCTTCATTCTATTGTTTTTTCCAAATCAGAGGTAGAGAGGATTTCTGGATCCCATATCAATATGTTCTGAGCAATATATTGAGAGTGAGTCTTTAACACCAACAATAACCTTCCCTCTACATATGGATATACTAAAAATAAATGGTATGGGAGAAGGGATTGGTTCATTCATCAGAGAGATTAGTTCATCCAGAAACTCACCAAAGTATATCTCTGGCAATCAGTGATCACTGCAGACTGGCAACGTAGGCTCAGTGCTTCAATATAGAAGTCTGCCCTTATTGTGGCTACCCACAGAAACTATTTTGGAAATTTCTACCATACTTCATTTTGATCTGACACTTTCCTAAGAAACTGTGATGGTGCTTTCACGAAGGCCATATGATCAATAAAGTTAGACTGCCAAAACAGTATAAATCTGCTTATCCTATACTCTTATTGCCACTTGATTGATCAACTTAAGAATTCTTGCCAACTTGTTTCCTGTTTCTCTTTGAATGCTTTATTGTGTGTATATACGTGTATGTGTGTGTGTGTGTGTGTGTGTGTAGTTTTTCCTATTTCTTCTCTAGGAAAATTGATACACAATAGCTATAAAGCATCAGGATTCTTATTTTAAAATGCTATTTGTGTGTGTGTGTGTGTGTGTGTGTGTGTGTGTGTGTGTGTGTGTGTGTGTGTGTGTGTGTAGAGTGGGTGTAATTGATTCATGATTTTTTTTATTCTTGTTCCATATTAACCCATGTCATGGTGTCAATAGAAAATTTTTACTTTTGCTTTCTGTCAATTTTTTCCCCCTCATACTTTTTCAATGGGAGTATATTTCTGATGACTCCAAAGACCAATAAAGGAAATATACTGAAGTTATGGTTGAGTTTAATATAAACTCAAGAAAAAGAAAAGCTGAGTTTATACTAATTCTTGATTTTTGGTTTCCTAAGGTAGTGCCTTCATTAGCTGAACAAGGCACTCTTTCAAAGCCTGTATTTTAATCAGACAAGGTCTATACAACCCAATACATATATTTTTATTTAGCAGTGGCCCCACCACTCACACACTCCATCATTTCATTTCAAACAGAGTGGAACATTTATTTCACTTCTAGAATATAATGAATTTGTTATGCTTTGGATATTGGGACCATGGAAAGATATAAACATACCTTCCTCTAGATAAAGTTCACCCTTACAACTAGTTTGATATCCATATTCACTGTTAAATACAAAGTTACCACAGTAATTCTGTTTTTTTTTCATTCTTTTTGTGGATTTAAAAATTATATTATGCCCCATTTCAAGAGATAGATCCTGACTTCCCTATTCAATAAAACATATGAGGAAGGATCAACAATTGGTCATTTTCCTAGAGATTTACACAACATGAAGGGAGAACTGAGGGTTAAGGACATGATGTTATAAAGGAAAAGTCAGGAGATCTAATAGATCTTTGAATACCAAACAGAGCATTTTGTATTTCCTATGAGAGTCAAAGAAAGCACTTCACTTTATTGAATAAGGAGTGACAGACATGGTTGGACCTGAGCTTTAAGGAAAAAAAAAATACTTTAAAGGTCAAATGGAGGATGAATTGGGAAGACCCTTGAAGAAGGCAGACCCATCAATGGATTATTGCAATAATTCACACTTGAGGTGATGAAAGCCTTCATCAGAATAGTGATAATGTCAGAGGAGGGAAGGGGACATGTTGGAAAGGTAAAATTGGCAAACCTTAACAGTTATCAGCCTGACACTGAGGGGGGGAAACAAACATTCAAAGCATATATGTAGCTTCTGTATTTATAGTTCAGTGTAATATGGATATTAATAATGATTGCTCTGAGTTATCAAGAAAAGTTTATATATAAGTAGGGAGGAAATAATTTAAGAATGTTTTCTATGAAACTAGTTAAACTATTTATGCAATTCCCAAAGTGTTTGATTTATCTGGAAAAAATTTTAATATGAAATTCAAATCAACTAAATTCAATACTCATTTATTATGCAAAAGTCATGAGCAACCCAATGAACTAGGTACTAGAAATACAAAGACAAAAATGAAGTAATTGGCATGGAAGAGCATACATACATCATTCTTTGATGATGCTAGATAATTGAGCTGCTGCTGCTGCATTTAGAACCAATGGCAATTCTTATTCTAGTATCTTTTTATTTGTACCCTCTCTGGGAGTATCAAGTTCCAGCATCATTAGATTCTAAACTCCTTGAAGACAGTTTGCCTTTTTTTTTTGTATCCTCAGGCTTAGCACAGAATAGTGCCAGTCACAGAGTAGGTGCATAATAATGTCTATTGGCATTTAGTAAGAATAAAAATGACAATATCAATGAATTTGGGAGCAGTGAGTCAGATCAGCTACTGGACAAGAGAAAGTACTAGATTATTCACTGTTGACAAGTATTGCATCCACCATTATGAATTATGAGATAGCATGAGGTGGGGACATTTAAGGAGGAGGAAAAATGAATTACATCTATTGGTTGCTATTATGAATCTTGGATACAGGCTGATTTGTTTGCAAAGAACAAATGGAATCCAAGCCAATTTTTGTGATTCATGATTCTAGCTACCTGGATTAGTTGGGATTATCAGGAGCCTTCTTTATGTCCTTTCTGGTATCTTGTGAAAATTGCCAAGGGAGCCTGTGGCTTCTGTATTTCTCCTTTCCCTTTGGCACCTTGTATGCTGAGGCTATGCTTGGTACCTCCTCCATGTCTGAGGATCATTCTTCTGAAAAGGATTAATCTGTGATGATATGACATTCCTGAGACAGCATAAACTAGATTTCTGTTAGGTCTGAATCTTTTCTTTGATGATTTCAGAATATATTTAATTCTCCCAGACATAACAAGAGTTTGTTTGAAGCTTTACTTCCACTAATACTCCACTCTGGAATTTTGACAAAACTCCTTAGTTTTAGGGAAAAGTCAAAGTCAAAGCTTGTTGGATGAGAATGTGAGTGGATAGACTGTGATCTGTTCCAGTAGATGGAATATCTTCATCTAAAACTCTTGATTTTCTTCCTCAGAGTCATAGCGGATTATTTCAGTTCTAGGACTTGTATGAAAGTGATGAAAAATGGTAAGGTTTCCAAATAAAGAACTGTTTTCAGTATATTTTATGTTTGTCTAGTACCATCTCAGGATTAAAATTTATTCATTCTTACTCTTCTGCTCTGAGGAATAACAATCCTAGCAGAAGGCACAAGTATTCACTAAGGAAAAAAGAGGGGAAGTCCTCACTATTGCCTCAACTATACAATCACAATGACAGCAATGGGCAACATCACTTCATATGTAAACAGGTTGTGAAATCATGGTTGCATGCCTTTTGCACTTCTTGAGGAAAGCATTTTAAAAGTACTGGCAACAAAATGCAACTATCAACTAAAAGAATATGAATCAAAATGAGGATTCCAGTCACTTTAGGAGCACAAAGAAGGCAACATATAAAGTATGTGGGTGGGGCAGCTAGATGACCCAATAGATAGAGCACCAGTTTTGGAGTCAGGAGGACCTGAGTGCAAATCAGACTCATTCACATAATAATTACTTAACAGTATGACTTTGGACAAATCACTTAATCCCATTGCCTTGCAAAAAACAAAACCAAAAACCAAAATAAAGTATGTAGGAGGGGGAAATTGACTCCTGAGATATGGACCTTGGTTTGAATCCTATCTCTGACACTTAAAGCTTGGGCTAGAGGACATAATATAATCATGACATAATAATGACATAATTAAATACTCTTATTTTATGCAGGAGTTAATGGAAGTCCACAGAGGAGAAATGACTTTCTGAAGGTAATAAAACAAGTCTGTGGCAAACCTGGGACTTATACCTGGGTCTCTTGATTCCTTATGCCCTTTTATATAATTGAAAGAATTTTGCAAAATGCTATCAGCCCTGGCACTAGAGAATGGGAGTTCATAGACAGCTCCTGCACAGCCAGTCCCATTTCCTGGGTTTTTAACTGCTTTTCTTTTTAGAAGTTTTTCTTTTTTCTTGTTTGTTTCTTTAGCTTTCCTGGGTCCATAGAGGGGGTTGGGGGTGTGCTCACTATTGATTCAGTACATTAATGTCTCACTTGGATGGTATTTTTTTATCATTTCATTTTATTTACAGTTTTTAATTTTTTTCATAAAGATGACTTTATTTTTTAATATATAATATTTTATTTTATTTTTTCTCCCCCAATCATATAGACATTTTAAAAAGAAGTTTTTCTATAATGTATCACAAGATAAAACCCATGATATGGGAATGAAAACTAGTTTATGCAGTGACTTTATCTCTATCCCCTTTACTTTCTTCACATTACAGTTAAAATCTCACCATCTGTAGGAAGCCTTTCCTGATTCATTTTAATCCTAGTGCCTTCTTTCTGTTGATTATTTCTCATTTCTTACTGCTCCCCCACTGGAATTATTTTGTCTCCCCCACTAGAAATGAGTGCTTTGAGAGTGGGGTTATCTTTTGTCTTTCTTGTATCCTTAATATTTAGCACAGTTGTCTGGCTTAGAATAGGTGTTTAATCAATGTTTATTTTTTATTTTGGTTTATTTATTTTATATTGTTACAATAATTTTGTTATAAGAGTAAACATAAACCCCCCTTCCCTCCAAGAAAATGAGAAACCTCAAGAATAGGGGGGGGAGAGAGAGAGGGAGAGAGAGAGAGAGAGAGAGAGAGAGAGAGAGAGAGAGAGAGAGAGAGAGAGAGAGAGAGAGAAATGTACTTCAGTCTATGTTCAGATTACAATGGCTCTGTCTCTGGGATAAGTTGCCTTCTTTATCTTAAGTCCACCAGAGAAATTGCTTCAATATTTTTCCACAGTTGCTATTACTAACTGTATTTCCCTCTCCTCTATTCCCTACTCTCATTTATTCTATTCTCTCTCTCCTTTCATACTGGCCCTGTCCAAAAGTGTGTTGTATCTGAGTACCCTCTCTCACAATCTTCCCTCTCTTCTCCTATTCCCACCTTTCCTTCCCCCATTCCCCCTTATCCCATTCATTTCTTCTCATTTTTCTCAAGAGTAAGATAGACTTCTATACCCTATTAAGTATGTATGTTATTTCCTCTCTGAGACATTTCTGATGAGAATGAAGGCTCAATCATTTCCCCCTTGCCTTCCTCCATTCCACCACATTGAAAAAGCTTTTTCTTGACTCTTATGTGAAATTTCTTAGCTCCTTCTTCCTCTCCTTTCTCTTCCTCCCAGTATTTCCCTTTATCACCCATTGACTCCATCTTTTTACTGTATTATACCATTATATTCCACTCTTTCCTGTGCCCTGTCTATATATGCTCCTTCTAACAGCTCTTATAAATGAGAAAGTTTATATAAGTTATCAATATCTTCTTCACATACAGGAATACACAGGAATACAAACAGTTCAATATCATTAAATTCCTCATAGTTAGTCCTTCTCTTCCACCCCCTTTATGGTTCACCAAAGTCCTATACTTGAAGAACAAACTTTCTGTTCAGCTCTGGTTGTTTCAATAGGAAAGTTTGAAAGTCCCCTGTTTCATTGAAAGTCCACCTTTTCCCCTGAAAGAGGATGTTTAGTGTTGCTGGGTAGTTGGGTTGTAAATCAAGATCTTTTGCCTTCTGGAATATCATATTCCAATCTGTATGAGCCCTTAATGTAGATGCTGCCAGATTCTCTGTAATCCTGACTATGGAGCCATGGTAGTTGAATTGTTTGTTTCTGACAGCTTTTAGAATTTTCTCTTTGACTTGGAGTTTTGGGATTTGGCTATAATATTCCTGGAAGTTTTTTTTTGGGGGGGGGATCTCTTTCAGGAGGTGACTGGTAAATTCCATCAATTTCTAGGATCTCTGCTTTTGCTCAGGGCAATTTTGCTGTATTATTTCTTGAAAAATGAAGTCTAGACTCTTTTCCTGTTCATGACTTTTGGGTAGTACAATAATTTTTAAATTACTTCTTCCAGGTTTTTTTTTCATGGTTAGTTGTTTTTTCAGTGAGATATTTCACATTTTCTTCTAATTTTTGGCTTTTTTGGAAGAGTTTTATTTTTTCCTGATTCCTTGCAAAGTCATCAGCTTCCTTTAGTTCCATTCTGCATTTGAAGGAGTTATTTTCTTCAGAGAGCTTTTTTATCTCCTTTTCCAGCTGGCCAATTCTGCTTTTTAAGGCATTCTGCTCCTCATTTGCCTTTTGTTTTGCTATTTTCATTTAGCCTAAACTGGTTTTTAACATATTATTTTCTTCAGTATTTTTTTTTTTGTATTTCTTTCACCAAGTTGCTGATTTGGTTTTCATGATTCATCTGCATCACTCTCATTTCTTCTCCCAATTTTTCCTCCACCTCCCTTAATTGTTTTTCAAAGTCTTTTCTGAGCTCATCCATAGTCTGAGCCCATTTTCTATTTCTCTTGGAAATTTTGGATACAGAAGCTTCTATTTTGTCATCATTTGAATACGTGTTTTGATCTTCCATGGGACTAATGTAATTTTCTATGGTCAGAGTCTTCTTTTCTGTTGTTTACTCATTTCCTCAGCCCTAGACTAATTTACAGCACTTCCAAGGCTTTGTTTTTTTAATTTTTTTTAATTTTATTTTTTTAAGAATACCCCACTGGGACCTTTATTCCTCCAAGGTCTTATTCTCTCTCTTGCCTGTGCTTTGATATGTAGTTGACCACAGGCACTCCCCTCTGCCCTGGAGCTGTGAGGAGGGTCCCTGCTATCTTAGTATGGAAGGCCAGACTGCAAGCTGAATCTGAGCATAAGTAAACAGCAGAGTCCTGCCCCAGGGAGAGCAGAGAGATTTCTGCAATCTCCCCTTACTCCCTTACCATCTGTGGGCTGTACTCTGCAGATGTAGGCTGGTTTCTCCTGATTCTCACTGCAGGTTCTGTGGCTGGTGTTGCTCACTCCACACTCATTCTGGTGAAGCAGAGTTCTCTCCTAATCAATGTTTATTGACAAATAAAAAGGTAAGAATGTGACTGGTGACAATGGTTATTTTAGTGTGACCTTGATCTTTGGCACCAAATTTGGGACACTCAACTCATTTCCAAATACCTGTCCTCAGCCAAAAATCTGCTTCTTAAATCCTCTATCCAAAATGTAGGATGTGGGGGTGGCTAGGTGGCATAGTGGATAAAGCACCTGCCTTGGAGTCAGGAGTACCTGGGTTCAAATCCTCTCAGACACTTAATAATTACCTAGCTGTGTGGCCTTGGGCAAGCCACTTAATCACATTTGCCTTGCAAAATACCCCCCTAAAAACAAAATGTAGGATGCTAGGGTTCAATCAGTTCCTTCACTTAAACTGTCCTCCAACTCCACAGTGCTTGGGGTACATTACTCTGATTGATTAGCAAGAGCCCTGGGACCCCCCATTCCTCTAATTTCCAGAAAAAAAAAAGACTTTCTTTTTTATCTGAGACACAGAGTTTCTTTCCTAAAGTGTCCAGTCTTGTGTTGGTTCTAACCCTTATCTAGAATTTACTTTGCCCTAGGGCCCTCTGTAAATCTCTTTCTTAGCCCTTCATTGAGACCTACTTGCCTGGAAATAAATTCCATTAGCGAGATCCTTGCTGTTTGACTCAATCATTAAAGGTAAAAATCACCCCTACACTTTATGCCATTTAAACCTTCAGCTCTGGGGCCTGAGGCTCACAGAACTCTCCCAGCCTGGGATTCCATTCTCTTCATCACAGGAATCTCTCATTCCAAAGTCACTCTCTAGTTCTGATTTTGTGCTCTTAGATGGATCTATTCCTAGTTCTCGGTTGATTGGCAAAGTTGAACTAAATACATCCTGGGGCCAAAGGAATTAGACACCATGCTGAGTCATAGGCCAAGTCTGTACCTCTCCCCTGAATGAATTCTGAACACTTTATATTGTTGTTCTAATTGTTTTTTTCCCAACTCACAGAGCAAGGCTGCATATGCATAGAGCATATAGAGCATAGAGCATAGCTACATATTCCCCCCCATCTCCATAAGTGGTTGATATTGTTTTATCATGGTTGTGTGTGTGTGTATGATAGAGAAAGAGTAATTCAAAAGAAATAGCAAATTTCTACCTTTGCTTGAATGGTTATTTTTGAAGAAAATTAATACTGAAATAAAACTATGGTTTTATCTGAAGAGGTAAAAAAAATCTTATAACTGAAAAATGGAGATGTAGTAGGAAAAATGATGGATTTGGAGTCAGAGGTTGTTTTTTGTTGTTGTTTAGTGGTATCTGATTTTCTCTGACCCATTTGTGGTTTTCTTGGAAGATCTACTGGAAGGGATGGTCACTTCCTTCTTCAGTTTATTTTTTAGATGTGGAAACTGAGGTAAAGTGGGTTAAGTGACTTGCCCAGGGTCACATAAGTAGTAAGTATCTGAGGCTGAATTTGAACTTAGATCTTCTTGACTTCTCTGGCACTTTCTCCATTGCTCCATCTAGCTGAGTCAATTCAAATCCAATTTCAACGCTGTACAATTTGTATGAATTTGTGCAAATTAAATTTTCTGGTTTCAGTTTTTTCATCAACAAAATGAGTTAATTATTACTGTTTCCAGCTAGCCTTAAATTAGTCAGTGATTTTATGAAAGATGGATTATAAGAAACAAGCTATTTCCATATTATCCACAGTTTTTAAAAAAGGCTTTGTTAATGTGTTTAGAATGGGTAATCTACTTATCTGTCCCTAAAGTCAATTGCTTCCTCTGATCCCTTTTCACATAAGAGTAGCATCTCATGATAAAAGTGTTTGATTTCTGGGATTTTTTTTTTCAGAATGTGGGAGGAGGGAGGGAATGAAAACTGGTTTATGCAGTGACTTAGCTATTTAGTCACCATATAGTGTCTTTTAGCATGTTGTAGATAGAATACTATGCCTAGTGAGGAAGGTTTATCTTCTTGAGTTCAAATTTTGTTTCAGACACTTACTAATTGTGTGACCCTGGGCAAGTCACTTAACACTGTTTGCCTCAGTTTCTTCATCTGATAAATGAACTGTAGAAGGAAATGGCAAATCACTCCAGTATCTTTGCCAAGAAAACCCCAAATGAAATAGCAAAAAGTTGGACATGACTACAGTCATTGAATCTTCTCCTTTCCTCTCATGTCAAACCATGCAAATCTTATGACTCTCAAATCCATATTCCAAATCCTTGGATACACAGGAAAAATTTTCAGATGATACCTAAATATCTAAAAAACTAGAAAGAGGAAAATGTTGAGGATATGAATATATCATATGTTCTCCTTTTCTGTATTGAGCTTAGGGTGCTTTTCTTTCACTTGCTAATTGGCTATTGCCAGCCTGTGCTTCTCCCACAGTCTGGGAATATGGATTTTTGGCAATGTACTCGTTCTAACAAAACTCCATTAACAGAAAACTTTGGAGTTTATTAGAATGTGATTTTTGCCTTAAAAAAACTTCAGAAAAAGATCTCAAGCATAATCCATTCATAGTTTCAGGAGCCTCTATGGTCAATTCCGGGTGCCCCAAGGTCGAGCCAATAGGCTGAGTGAAAATTGGCTATTAATGTCTAAGCAAGACAAATCAGCTGTGTCACATTCCATTCACAAATATTGTATGGACCCAGTCTGTGCTCTGGTCTTAAGAATGAGGCACATTGTTGTTTTTATGGCAATAAGTACTGCCAGTGGGCCATTCCATGCTGAAGTGATCCTTCCTAGCTTGACCCCTGTCCTTTAGGTTTTTATTACCTGAGTTGGCAAGGGAGACTGTGCTTGAAAATAACATACTCCTTGTCCATTCAGTGGTTAGACGATGCTTTAAAAAAATCACAGTTTGTGACTGTGACTTGGAATTTCATATGCCAGAAAACTGTGAGACCATGGTTTCCTTAAATTTAAAAATGGCCTGCATGACCTAAAACCACTACAGTACCCCTATAGTACTGTTTCTGAGTATCCAAGCAGGCAGTCCCCCCCCCCCGCCCCAACACACACACACACACACACACACACACACACACACACACTTTGCAAAAAAAGACTTGATAATGGATATGATGTTTTTTTGTCTTCAAACCTAAAGAAAGGGAAAATCGTGAAAAAGTTACTTGTTAGTAAGTTTAAAGTGAAACATTTGTTTGGCTTTGCTGCAGCAGGCTACAGGAATGTAAACTCTCTCAATCTCTCTCTCTCTCTCTCTCTCTCTCTCTCTCTCTCTCTCTCTCCCCCCCCCCCCACTCTCCCCCCTTTGCTTTTTTTTTTTCCCTTCAGTGACTTCAGTTCCTAATTTAAAAGCTAGGATTTTTAGGAGTGAGCAAGAGACTATATTTGGCCAAAAAATTCCACTGGCTTTACTTGGTTACTCTGCACATTCAAAACAATACTTCTTTATCAAAAAACAATAGTCTGTTTTATTCACAGCACATGTAGAAGTTGGAACAACTACTAAGTTCCACTTTCTTCTCTTGCAGTATGTCTGTAACCAGCTAATGAGCTGAAGCAGTGCCTGGGCTTCATTTGCTGCAAATTAAGTTCATCCCTCATAGGAATTGTGGTCTGGCTATGGCACTGCTCCTAGGTATGGGTGGGATTTGTTTCTTCTACCAGTTTAGGTTAGCCACATGGGTACGTGCTGTCGCACCACACAACAAAATTTTCTCTATAATAACTGGCCTAAGTAGCTATTTACCCCACAAAAGTAGATCCCATTTAATTTACTTTGTGTTTACAGCACTCCCTCTTCAACCACATCATTGGCATAGATGGATATTTATTCAGCTTTTATTTTAAACTATTTATTTAGAGTTGGGACCTCAGTAGCACTCACTGTCAGAGTCATTGAGGATATTTGATTCACGGATAGCAGAAACATAGGTTTCCAGAGAGGAATGCTTGCTCATGGGAGGCCTTTTTCAAACACAAGCACCTTGATATGATACTCATTGGTCCAATTATACCTTTGCCTATAGAATGAATTCCAACTGTGATTAGCATACCATCCATAGATAAAGAGTAGTAAAATGACTGGGATTATTTCCTGCCTTTGTGTTTCTAGGAAAATAGTTGTGAATTTCATAGAAATATTCTTTATAATAACTTCTTATTTACATTGCTAGAGATGCTAACTTAGATTTAGTCTCAAATCAAATGTACTATTCTTATAATCACTAATTTTTTAGGGAAACTTCTGATCCAATGAATGTTTCCAAAGGAAAATAAAGTTCTTAATCTTATATTTAATTATGTGGTTTGGTGGGGGAGGGGGAGTGTCATACAATCATTTAAAAAAATAATGCAGTTGTTAATTTTCAAAGTAAAGGGAATGAAATACTATAAAGTGTTTCAGCTGAAGTTATATTAAAGAATGCCACAGAAATGATCACTCTCTCATCATGGTAAAATTTGATTGATAATATTGAGCTATTTTTATTTCCTATATATGTTCAGACTATTACTATGCCTCTGAAAGTTTAGGTTTTAAAACTAATCCAGTCAGTTATTTTGTCTTGTCCTTAGGTGCTCTCATTTGAAGAAAGTTCTTCCTTTTAATATTTTTCAACTAATTTATAGTCACATTTGGATAAGAGAACACTATCAGTGACTTGCTTGTTGAATAATCTAAAAAGATATTTCTTTTCCTTTCATTTTGAAAATGGACTTGTTTATTTCTTCACATTTTATTTCTTGAATGTTAATTTATAACAAAGACAATTGCAAGTTTGAAAAGTGTGTCATAGAATGACAATTTCAAAGGAACTGCGTCAACATTTGTATTTGATATATTTTATCTATTACCTATATATTCATGTTTAGATATAGACTCTGATTGAGTTTGACTACTGTTGCCAAATTATCCACCATAACATATGACCATATATAACATTATTTTACATCATAGACCCTAGGAAAAATTTAGAAAATTCTATATTTGTTAGAATTTTTTGAGTATATATTCATTTAAAATGGTCCTCTCTAGGATTCCTAACCTTTTATATTTTAATTAAAAAAAAAGATGGATAGAGAAGCTATTGCAAGATTCCAAACCAAAAGTCTTATGCTCCTATTTTATAGGCAAGAAAATGAACTTCGTGTTATTGCTGTTGTTGTCAGAGTGTTTTCTTGGCAAAAATTCTGCCAATCTCTTCTTCAGGTCATTTTATAGATGAGGAAATTTAGGCAAAAACTATTATTAAGTGACTTGTCCAGGATCTCACAGCTAGGAAGTGTCTGAGACTCATCTTTCTGCCTTCATGACTGACACTCTATAGAATCTATTGTACCCCTTGGGTGAACTTTTGTACCTCTTCTATACTGTTCACACCCTTATCCCCTTCAGTTCAAATCACCATACTTTGAAACTTTCGTTTTTACAATTTTCTAGAACAAAAAGCAGCATTAAATTCCAAGGAGCACTACCTTACTCCTAGGTCTATGCCACTTATCAAATTTAAGACTTTGTACATTGTTCCTGTGTACAGACAAAGTAGGTACAGGGGCATATTTAGCTAGAAGACATGCCCCAGTGATCCTGGGGTTCATGCATCTTGTGAATGCTTGTACCCAAGTTCAGCTAGGTTCATATTCAATTCCTGAAAGAACCTGAGCAAAGCAGCCTCCAAGATTCAGCCAAGCTATTTGTGCTGTGACAGCAGTTATTTTCCACACCCCAGTGGAACCTTTTGCAAGCACCCCCTTCCCCCCCCCCCATGACAGGTTTATGTAGACTTGGGGGGGTGTGGAATGGAAGCCACCCTATTTTGGGCTGCTACAAACCCAGTTGGTTTGTTTGCTGCTGTGGTTTCCTGGCATTTCAAAACAATACTGCATTGCTAGAAGTTTTGCTTTTTGGGGTTTTCTGAAAGGCATCTCTTCTGCCCACCCTCCTCATAGTCACTTAGAACACTTGGGTTCCTCTTACAGGAACCGCTTAGCTCTCCCTTGTCTACCTCGAAGGAGCAATGTTCCATTACCCTGATGCTGATGCAATGGCTACATTCCAAAGTCTCATTGTGGGTGATTCTGCTATGATTCAACAGGACCAGTTTCCCATTGCCTGCTCCAAAGCTTTCCCTTTCCCTCCCGCTAGGAAGGGAAAAGTCAAAGCTTTGGAGCCTATATTGAATAGCAAAGTGTGGGTTGGTGGTGGGCAACAAGAAATCTTTCCCTCCATGAGTGAAATACATTTATACAGGACTCTTCTACTCATGGCTTTAATGACAGTGCAGTAGTTCTGAAATGTTCTAAGTTCTTTTCACTTGTTTAACTATTAGGGATTGGGTGTTTTCTCCAAATCTTATAAAAAATTACCCATTTTATTATTATACAATTTAATCAATTGTTGAGGGCCCCCCCCCATTCCACCAAGGTTGGTTTGATGTCTTAGAACTACAGTTTGAAAAGCACTCTACCTTAGAAATGTTGATACTCACAACCAACAAAGTTAGGTTATTATTTCTCCATTTTAGGAAAAAAGGAAATTGAATTCTAAAGTTCAAGTGAATTGTCTAGAGTACAATTCAGTCATTGGGTAGATCCTCTGCTTCTGAATTTGCCATCATGGCATTTGTGTGTCAAGAATGGGAGCCCTTTCAGCCTGTTTTATAATTAGATTTGTGAATTCTGTTAATAAACTGGTGAAGCTCAAAAAAGGGGCAGGGGGGAGTCAATGGGCTCTTATATTGCCTTTTGTACTTAGAAATATGGGAAGCTGCCTAAATGTCATGACTCCAACCAAATTAGGGATAATTTCATCACTGTTAGGTAAAATCTAACAGATTGAATGGAGGTAGATGTTATTCCTTCCACATACCCCTAAACTATCACTTCTTATCCAAACCATACAAGCAATAGAAATTTCACAGTGCTTCTTAGTGGTTTTAGTTCAAATAAATTTTAAACATTTTAATATAGTTTTAGTTTATAGAGGAAAGATACTATTTGTAAATGACATTTGGTGGGCAAATATATTAAAAGTTAGAACAAGTACATTATATAATTGTTCACAATTCAGTTCCTCTTTATAAAATCAATAGCTCTGATTTGTAGAGAGAAAGCCTATGTGTCAGAGTGAGAGAACTAGCTTTGAGGCCATGAGGACTTGAGTTCCTGTCCCACGTCAGACCCATACTGGTTCTCTAAGGTGTGATTCTAGGCAAGTCATTTAACTTAGTCTTCTAAGCAACTTTGAATAATTCTAAATATTGCATTGGCAACAAAGTCCCTTCTGGCCATGGTTTCCTATTCCAGTGAAATCACAGATCTAGTTTCTCCTGCCCATTTCCAAAAGCTTCTGAGACAAATGAAAACTTGGAGTCTATGACTAGCAGAACTTAAGTCCTTAACAGTTGTACAAAAATTCAATTTGCTTTTAAATGTTGTTTAAAGATCATAGCTATCAGACCTATAGCAAAAGTCATGAATGTTTAAAAGTCATTAAGAAATTTAATAGGTTAAAATTTTAAAACAGCACTAAGATTTTATGAAGGCCCTTTGTACATACATACATACTATTTTGAAAATTAATTATAAATGAAGAGTGGCAACATGGAATGATACAGCTGGTTTCAGAGTTAGAAGGACCTGATCCAAAGCCTACCAGTGGTGTACTCTATGTGACCCTGGGAAAATCACTTTAATTTTTTATTCTCTGAGTACTTCTCTAAGACTCTAAGTTTCAGTGAAGGTGCCAGCTTTCATTAGCTGAGGAAGTTTCTTTACCAGTAGTTCTCTCTACCAATGAATCAGAGGTCTAGACTTTATCTCAACCTCTATAAATGAAACACAAATTCCTGAACACATACTAGTTATCTTCCTTCTTCTCTAATAAGTTTACAATTTTTACCCTCCACCCTATAAATATTTGTTAATAATAATATAGTTTAATGTTATGACACCAAAGTGGACTAGGAAAGGAGAAGAATGGGGAGCACAATAACCCTATGGCTTCTGGGACATAGTTTCTAATTGACTGAAATCAATCTGTCATTCAATAAGTGAAAGTCAACTGGACTGGAGTTCAGGAAAATTGGGCTTTCATTCTGGCTCTTCCACTAATTATGTCTGTGACCTTGTTGGACAAATTACCTAATACTCCAGAGTTTCAGCTACCTAATATCTATAATGTAGAAGTCAAACTCAATGATCACTAAAGTCACTTATTCTAGCTTCAAGATTTTATGATTCTATGTACAGCTTTTGCATGGATAATGTTTCCAGAAAATTATGCAAAAGTAAAAAGACATGAATTCTGATACACTGAACCTATGGGAAATGGAGGATGAGGTTCCCACAACCACTGAAGTTTATAATTTATTGCTAGAAATTGTTGAATACATAGTTTTCTGTATTCAATTCTTTATCAAAAACCCTTAATTCCTAGTAACTAGGAAGTAGCACATATCCAGTAAGACTCTGAGGTAGAATTTGAATTTAGGTCTACCTGAATCCCCAGTCCAGTACTATATTATGATGATGTGTAGTGATTTTTTTTTTGTTTCCACAAATATTCATTTTGGTAAATTCCTACTGGAACAGCAGTTTGAAGAGGAATGAAGTTCTTGAAGATAGCTTAACTTCTTCCTTTAACCCCTAAACTTAACTCCTTCCCTTAACCCCCAAGACCATGGGAGGTCTTGGAATTTGAATCAAAGTAATTTCTTTTCTTTGTATGTCCAGGAAACTTATTTTCTTGAGTGAAATGAAGGATACAGCCCAATGGAGAGAATAACTTGTATTCTGAAACTGCTATGTGGAGATAGTGGAATGAGTCCTTAGTTTGCAATTAGATAATCTAGGTTCTAATCCTGTCTCTAGGACTCACTATTCTTTATCTTTATCTTTGGAAGATCACTTAACTTACCTGTAAAATCAAAAGGTTGTATTAGGTGATTCCTTACAACTCAAAGTCCCATGCATTAAAAAATTTCCTAAATTATGAACAAAATACACATAGTATAAAGAGTATTTTTTAAAGTCTCACACACCATTGTTAGCCAAATTCTAATTTTGTTCCTTTGTTCCAATATTTCCTCAGTACTATTGTTTTGAAATTGATTAGGTAGGGTTCAATCTGACTTCTAATTCTCTGCAATTCTCTACCAGATTGGAACTTTGGTTCATGTGCAAGGGACTGAATAAAATATTGAGGATAATAAATATAAGGACAAATAAGACATGGGTTGTTGCTCTCAAGTTGATTCCAATTTTATTTCTCAAGTAAAAGTAAGTTTTAGTATTTTATAATTTTTTTTTAAATCTAGAGATTATATAAACACACATGAGTTAAACAGGCAAAAAGGAATGATATTAGCGATCACTTGTTGAATATAATTAATGTAAAGAGCTTGTGTGAACAAACCAGGACAAAAAAACACAAAAGTATCCAGGAATTATGGCAGATGGATTGTGTGTGTGTGTGTGTGTGTGTGTGTGTGTGTGTGTGTGTGTGTGTGTACATATTTGGGGTGGATAAAGGGTAAGTGATAGAAAGAAGTTATTCTTGAATCTCTTGGATTTTCATCTGATTTTCTAACTCATTTTGCTTACTTAGTAATATTTGATGTTGGAGACAACTGTGCTGCTCAGCAGACTGTTTATGCACTCTAGAAAGTATAAGATTTCTGTATTATTGCTTTTCTTTAATGAGCTTTTTTCTTTTTTTCTCATAAGTAGATTTTTTTTTTGTTTGGTTTCGTTTTCTCTTCTTTTTTTTTCAGAAGCAGGATTGGCCAAAGTATGTGTAAGTAGGGGAACCAAAATATTTCATTTACTATATTACAAAAAAAAAACAACAAAAAAGACGGCTGTATTAATAGAAAAATAGGAACATACTTTCTTTTCATCAACAAATAAGGAATTAGAACAAAATGATTTTGATTGTGGAGGCTGCTGAGCCATCTTAAACTTGTGTTTTTAAAAGTTGCTTTCCTAGAGTGTTGTCAGAAACACACACACACACACACACACACACACACACACACACACACACACCAACTAAAAATATATCTGACGAATACTGAATTTTAGTGTTTTATGTGAAAGAAAAATAAATTTGCATCTTTTAGCCCTTTCCATCATTGCTTATTTTGTTATGTATTGTGACCTTGTCAAGTAGATATGAAAATCACAACATGGTAACATTAATAGTTATAAAGTACCTAGAAAATCATCATGAATTCTCTAGGGAAGGCAGTACTCTCTATAAACAGGAGTAAATAAGTTCTTGATAGTGGGTGGGGACTAGCAACTAGAATGCATTTGAATTTACTTTTTGGTTTTTGTGCAAAAGAGGACATAGCCAGAAGTGTTCAATTTATATTGTGTGGTGTGCCTGGAATCTCTATAGCCTAGAGATGTATTCTGAGAAGAAACTTGTAGAAAGGTCACATTTCCTGAAAGGGCCAATGAAAATATGGTTGTCATTTATTTTAAAAAATGAGTTCTATTTGTGTTAATAGAAAATAGGGGTTTATGAAGGCATGTTCTCGAAAATGCCCCTTGGGGGCTGAAAATACATATTTTACATATTGTGTATGGTTGTACATAAAACATAGAACCAGTGCAAGTTGCCACATTATTAATGTTTCTTTCCTTTAAAACCCGAACTGTACAAACTCACAAATGCCTCATTCTCAAATGCACATTTGCCAAAATATAATATTGTCTAGTTCTATTTTTTCTAAGATTGATATAAATCACATAATGAATAGAATATTTAGAGCAATGCTATTTCTTTATGCTATCCCTCATAAACTACATGTGCCCCTTTTACTCCTACCAAGGTACTGGTGTATAAATCCTTTACTTATGAGTTTCTTAAAAAAAAGATGGCTAATTCCTTATTTTACTTGTGAACACAAAAAAATTAAAAGTAGCATCCCATATGATACAGCTGTTAGAGAAATTTTCCATTCTGTTATCTTTTCATGAAGTAGTCAAAAATACCTATTTCTTAAAGGACTTTTTTGATTTTTTTTTTGCTCATAGTTCAGTTGGTTGTAGAGGAAGTATTTATAAGAAGTTTTTATTTCAAATGGGCAAATTTTTAAGCAGGGCTCCTCTTAATGCACCATAAGGTGACTGGTATACATTTGTTCAAAAATTTATATGATAATGCTATAATTTGATATTTTCTCTAAGGAAAATTATTTTAGTTTAGGGAGCATATTTTCTTCTGGTTTTCAGTAAAGCATGTTCTCTTTATTGGAATAGATGGCTTAAATCTCGGCTCTTGAGCAAACTGGGGCATCATTGGCTCACTTTCAAAAATAATAGGAAGCAGAATTTGCCATTTTAGCTCCTGTTGCCCTCTGTGATATAGTACACAACTTGGTACCTAAAAATAGTTAGGGAATTTTTGCCCAAGAGGACTATATCCCCCTTGTTCAAAGGTCTTTCTTAAATGAAAGAAAATAGTTAATTTTTAAGCAATTCTTCTTGTCAGACTTATTCCTGTGAAAGTGACATTAATGTAAAAATGAGTGCACTCTTCTTTTATTTTTATCACTTGTTAAGTATTGTCCTCCTGGGACCTAACCAGGGAGTTAGTTAACATGATTCTTAATTTGTTTAAAAGTCCATGGAAAGGAACTGGCATTGCCAGCGGTACTTGGTTGAGCATCGTACAAGAATAAATATCTCCCCTTTGGAATTTAAACTGTATCTAGTAGTACTATTTTTATACCTCTTACTAGGAAACGAAATACCTCTAAATTTAGTGCTTTGGAATTTTATTTCCACTAAAAATTTTCTTCAGATATGTGAGCACCATAGTAACAGCTTTGCAAGCTGATGCTTCATTACAGTTCCCCGATAAGAGCTTCACTCAAGACTGTTCCTGTGGGATCACTGGGACTAAAAATCAATTCTGATAACATTAGAACAAATTTAAAGAAGAAAAAACTCAAGAAAGCATATAATGAATAAACAGGGAGAGCTTTCACCTTTTAAAATATCTGCATGTTAGTACACATAGTGTACACATGTACTCACCTATGTACATATATATAATTCACATGTATACATATGTATAAGAAAATGTATATACATTTATTTATGCAATCTACCAGAAAACCTTTGTTAGATTTTTATTTTCTCTATTATTTATATCTAGAGAATTTTCTCTGCAGAAAAAAATTCCTTTTTACAAGATATGAAAAACTTTTTTGAGAAAGTAGACACCTTTCAAAGGCATTTCAGGGACATATTTTTTCTTTACAGAGCTCATAGGATTGTGTTTATTGAGTATGAAAAACTACTTTCATTTAAATTATTAACAAATATTTTCCCTTCATCTTTGTCAATTCATTTTCAAAGAAAAATTTCTCCTTAAAAAAGAGGGATGAACATTCAATTTGGATCAACGTATATCATGGAAACAATGTAAAGACTGGCAAATTTCCTTCTGTGGGGGGTGGGGGGGAGGAATAGGGGAAAAATAAAATCTTTTAAAAAAAAGAGGGACGAGGTTGGAGAGAGAGAGAGAGAGAGAGAGAGAGAGAGACAGAGAGAGAGAGAGAGAGAGAGAGAGAGAGAGAGAGAGACAGAGAGACAGAGAGAGACAGAGACAGAGAGAGACAGACACAGAGACACAGAGATAGACACAGAGTTAGAGACACAGTCAGACAGAGATAGAAACAGCCACATACATATACATCCACAACATGAGCTATGCTGCAGCAGCTTGAACTGTGAACATTTTAGGAAGAAGTTTGTCAAAAATAAATGAGGTCGATAGCTGATTTAACGGTCCTTATTAGACAGTCATTTTTTATGTGTTCAAGTTCTCCATGTAAAACTTACCTTTAAAATTTTCAAGGAGAAAATTTATTTTGGGCCTATTGGCCATGAATATCAGTTGACGTTTATACAGTGCACAGAATTTGTACTGTGGCTTAGGGTGTCAGCCATAATTCTAGGCTGATAGTTTGTAAAGGGAAGATTCCATTTTGTACTGTTTATAAAATGTTATTCTGCAGTTTCATGCTCCAAGACTAACAAAGTCTATCCAAGTATAGTCAAGCACTTCAGTTTAACTTATTGCATTCATTAAACTAGGCTTAGATTGTCCTAATTATATGTTATCAACAATTAAGAAATGTATCACATGCCATAGACTGGCTAAAACATTCTACATTCTTGGATGCATGCCAACTGAGGTGTCAAGTTCCATACTACCTTGTCATCAGCTGCAGCTCTCTTTTTGCAGTACAAGCAGCAGCTGCGCTAGACAAAATAATCTAAATTCTCACATGTACTTTTCCTTTAGGAAACAGCTCACACTGAATTGCATTTCTGGTAGTGAACAGTGCTACACCTGAGTGTCTTTGTGCTGAAAGCATATTTTATGCAAATAAAAATTTTTTCTGATATAATCTTGCGTGCCTTTCAAGTTTATTTGCCCTATCAAAATAATGATCTTGATTTTTATACTGGAGTGATTACTAAATGGATTCTGTGGGCAGTGAAGCACTCTGCTCATTCAGCAAAGATTTTTCTATTCCTCAAATGGTATCATTTTATAGGTGCTCTGTTTCCAAAAAGGAAAAAAAAAGGGAAAAAAGCACTCTTTATTGATTCAGGCAGTTTGAATTAATAAGAGATCTCTGATCTTAAAAAAACTGGCAACAGAAAACTTTCCTCAAGAACATTCTCATGACAAATAGTCAAAACTTTATAAAATTCTTGAGTGGTGATGGTTTTTCAAAACTTTTGACAATTCAATGTAGTAAGTACTGAAATTCTTCCTTCAAAGAAGGATTTCCCTTTAATTGGAGCTAGTCAGTAATCACTTATTTATCCAGGGCTAAATTGAAATCTAGTTTGGATAGAAAATTTTACTTCAAGGAGTTTCTCATTCCTTTATCTCTTCCTTAGATTGGACTTTCAGAAATCGAAGAACCTATAGCTACAGGTGGGAATAGTGGAGCAACATAGTAACAAAATATGATGCCAGATTGCATGTCATAATCAGAAGTTTCTCTACTGATATCTTATCAGGTAACTCAGTAGGCAGGTAGTCATAGAGTATAGTCACTCAAATCATGTGATGTGGATTTGATTTGTATAAAACATCAGATGAACATGCTTATCTAAATTCTTTATACTCGTTAAATGGAAATTGACTTAGATACCTATAACACAAGACAAGTAAGGAGTATACAAGCCTCTTGCTTTATGCTGCCCTTGAGGATTACAAATCAATCAGCCCAAAAGAACTATATCCCTAGATACTAAATGAGCTGGCAAATGACTTGTGAAGATGGAGCCTCTGGTAGTGGGGGTAATGATAACGGACCAGAGAAACCCAGTTATGCTGATCTCAACCACCTTCAGCATTCTCCTCTCCAAAGAGAATCTGCTTTCCTAACTCTAGGTCAGTGGATTTTGACTGATTTCTAACATTCTAGAATATATTATAAAAAAGAATTCTTAGTGTTCATTGAACTGGCAGCCTGGCTTCATTAAAAAAAAAGTCATGCAAGACTGATCTCATTTCTTTTTTTTTGATAGAAATATTCAGTCAACAACCATTTATTAAACATCTACATATGTGAGGCACTGTGATAAATTCTAGGAGATACAAAGAAAGACAAAGAAGAAACAAAAATTCAGCCCTTTATCTTTTTTTCCCCTTCCTCTTTAGGTGTTAACAGTCTATTAGGGAAGGCAACAAGCAAACCACTGTAGACAAGCAAAATATAGACAGGTTAAGTTGTATATAATTATCAGAGAGAAGATAAAAGTATTAAAGGAATGGGAAAAGACTTCCTGTGGAAAGTAAGATTTTAGCTGGGTATTTAAGGAAGCTAAGAATCAGGAGATGGAATATTTGTGCAAGGTGAGAATAGCAAAGACGGTCATTGTTTCATAGAGACATGAAGTTGGGAGGTGAGGGGAGTAAGATGTAAAGGAAATACTATACACACACACACACACACACATATGTATATATATATATGGTCTACCTAGATCTAGACATATTTCTAAAAACCTCTCTTGCTGTTCTTCATGATTAACTATAGAGATATAGACTGGTAAGGATATGATTTTGTGGGTTTTGCCCTGGTTTAATGAGACCTAATAATTATCCAGGAGTGGGACAATGTCAACATAGAAGGAAATCTTTTATGGCGTGCTCCAAGGATCTTTGCTGTTTGGCATTTTGTGTAATAGTTTCCATAAAGACTTAGAATGCTTATAAAATTCTCAGATGACACAAAGCAAGGAGAGATTACTAACAAATTGACTGATGGAGTCAAGATTCTAAAAGATTTTGATAGGCTTGAATACTGAGCCTACAAAAATGAACTTTAATTTATATCAGTTATAGGGTGGGGAGATACAACTGGATGATTGCCTACAAAAAAAGATTTAGAATTTTTATTGGCTCACAAGCTCACTTTGTGGTATATAGTAATCAAAAAGAAAAATAATGAATTATTAAATTATATTAAGGTTGAAGTAATATTCAGTGCTAGATACTTATTTTTGGCACCTATTAGATGCAAGTTTGTATACATATATAAACATATATGAATATATGTTTATAACTTATAAGTTTATATTTATATAACTTTAATTGTAATAATTTATATATTTATAAATAATTTTATAAATTAGGTTTATATAAATTTACTTATTAATGTTTTATTAACCCTTTAGAGTTCAGGGAAAATAAAGCAAATCCTTTTATATTTGAATAAAAACCCATACATGCAAGATATTCAGTGGAAATAATGCATAGGGGTCACACAAGAACACCTCTACTCAAAAAATCTACAGGGGATACAATCAAACCCATTGTTGGACATTTTTAGCAACTTCATTAATAGAGTGTTCAGGAAAGATATACCAAAAACCTGATAGTGGTTCTGTGGGTTCCTTTGAGAGGCAGAGTGGACCAATCTGGATTTGGAATCACATGGATTCTATTCAAATCTTGCCTCTTGTCACTTGGGTGGCCTTAAGCAAATGACTTGACCTTTCTTGGTCTCAGTTTTCCTGTTTGCAAAACCAGGTATTTGGACTCATTACCTTTCCAGGTCTTCATCTAATACTTTGATCCTCCCACTAAGGAGGTATTAACACAGCTATTATCTCTCCTGATCAGGTCCTATTTGAGTGTTATGTTTATTTCTGTGTGATACAATTTGTGCCAGGTAAATTGCATTGGATATTTTCAGTTCCAAGAACAGAAAACTTAGAGGGGAAAAACCATATCTAGCTTTAAATATTACAAGGTTCCTAATATGGAAGAGGTATTTGTCTCATTCTGGTTGACTCCAGAAGGAAGACTTAAAAATTGAAAATGTTTTCTATTCTATGATTCAGCTACAGAGAATCAACCAAAGAATACTGTTGTTTTACAAGTTAATCTTCACTTCCTTTAGTATAAATACAAAGAATGTGACTGAAAAACTTAGAATGATCCCAATTCCCTAATACCTAAGAGAAGAATAAGGTACATTGGCAATGTCTTAACTTTTTGCTGCTGTTCAGTCAATTTTTCATTCATATTGGTCTCCTCAAGACTCAATTTGGGGTTTGTTGGCAAATACTAGAGTGATTTGTCATCTCCTTCTTCAGCTCATTTTTACAGATGAGGAAACTGAACAAATAGGATTAAGTGCCTTGTCTGGGTTCAAACATCATTTTGTTAGGAAGAAAATCGAAGCATTTTGTAGTGAATAATTTTAACCTTAAAGGAAAATTATTTTCTCTAGGACCATAAATATTCCCTATCTGTCCTCTGAATTCAACCAAGCCTTTCTTTAATCCTACCAATTGTCCAACATAATCATATTTTTTCCAGAAAGGTGTTATTCTTCTTATTGTTAGGGAATCTGTCTAGGGATCTCAGGGGAGGGTCTGGTTAGTTAGATACTTAAAATAAATTAGTTGTCTCTCAGTAGCCATCAGATCAATTATTCCTGATAACTAAATGTAGTTCATAACTCTCTTCCTATGTCCTTCAATTGTGGAATGGCTTAGCAAACTGTGGTATATGTATGTCATGGAACACTGTTGTTCTATTAGAAACCAGGAGGGATGAGATTTCAGGGAAGCCTGGAGGGATTTGCATGAACTGATGCTGAGTGAGATGAGCAGAACCAGAAAAACACTGTACACCCTAACAGCAACATGGGAGTGATGTTCAACTTTGAAGGACTTGCTCATTCCATCACTGCAACAATCGAGAACAATATTGGGCTGTCTGCAAAGGAGAGTGCCATCTGTATCCAGATAAGGAGCTGTGGAGTTTGAACAAAGTACAAGGACTATTCCCTTTAATTTAGGAAAAAAAAAACCATATATCTTATTGTCTGATCTTGTTACCTCTTAGACTTCTCTTCTTTAAGGATATGATTTCTCTCTCATCACACTCAATTTGGATCAAGGTACAACATGGAAACAAAGTAAAGACTGACAGAGTGCTTTCCGTGGGTGTGGGGTGTGGGGGGGAAGCAAGATTGGGGGGAAAATTGTAAAACTCAAATAATGTCTTTAATAAAAATAAATTAAAAAAAATAACTATCTTCCTTCTCTTTCCCTGGCTGTTTTTGATTTAATGATTAGGAATATCATTAGATATGTTATACAACAGGTTGTAAGAGAATAAATGTATCTTCGAATCTTATGTGATTATTTAGTACTGGTGGGTAACATAACAGACCTCTTCAAACTTAGCTAGATAAGTAATTGAAGACTGGATCCCTTGGTAATTCTGTCTATCTTAGTTTGTTTTCTTCTCTTATGACCAGGTGTATCTGTATATCTCCTTTCCTGTGTTTTTAAAATTTGACTCTTTGAGAGATTATATGTCTATCCTTTTCTAATTTTCTAAGCAGCTAATTTTCTTTTCCTTGTCAGTTAGTATGCTTTTCTCAAGTATCCATGAATGTTTTCCCTATTTTGATGCTCATTATTATCTGTTCCTCATTTCCCATATCAACAACCTATCTTTTCTTCCTTGAATGAATGCTTTCCCTTTTCTTCATAATCTTTATTTCCTACACTGTGCTTTATGCCCCAGTTTTTATAGGGCTTCCAAGTTGGTCAAACTTTGGTCTCTGCTGTATAAATTGTTAGCTTTCAAAGGTGAAGCACCTTGAGATTTTTAAAGATATGTATAGAGCATAAAAGCAAAGATAGATAACAGAATGGATGTGAAAAAAGTGGCATGATACTATAAATTAGTGTCATGATTGTTAAAACTCAGAATGAGCAAAGAAATACTTGAATAAGAAATATTTTTAGTTACATTAGATAAAGGAGTAGGATCAAATACTGAATAAAACCTACTGCTCAGGGTAGATGGGATGATAATAACTGACAATAGGAAAAATTTAGAGGTATTTCTTTTGGACTAGAAAATAAAAGTAAATGACAACTAAGGAGTTGATGCCTAATATGAATGAGAATATTTCGAGAGAGTACCTTAATATCTTTGATCAACATGTCATTGGGCTCAATTTAAACTAAATCATCTGGAGCTCTCAGACCACAGATGACAAAGGGGTTAGACAACTGGTCAGAGATTTTAAGTGATCCTTTGCAGGCATTTGGTGGCTATGCATCCCAGTCTTCATATGAAGAAGAAGATCACTAGTTTACTTTGTGGTTACAGGGAAGTGATGACTCCAATCACAGTTCCAAGGCAGAGGACAGTATTTGTGGTCACCCATAGACCAAAGCACAGGCCAGGAGAGCAATGACCTCACTTCTCCTTAAATCATCCTACTCTGAAAGAACCAAAAACTTGCAGACCTTCAGAACTTGTTCTGAAAATAGTAGCATGAAATCTGGGACAGTGATTCCTCTCCAAGAACAGATGTAACTATAACATAAAGTTCAATGAAAAGAAGTAGACTGGAAAAATGAATTAATAACAATAGCAACAAAAAAAAGAATCTGACCATAGAAAGTTACTATGGTGATAGGGAAGAGTGAGACATAAACCTAGAAGAATGCAATAAAATTGAAGCAGCTACGTACAAAGTTTTGAAGAAAAATGTGAATTGGTCTCAGGACCTAAAAATAATTCCTTGAAGAGCTCAAATAGGAAACTAGGAAAACAAATCAAAGTGGTACTAGCAACTCACGAAAATCGAGTCAACAGCTTGGTAAAAAAAAGCACAAAAATTCACCTTAAACCAAAAAAATTGACCAAATGGGAAAAAATCACTGAAGGAAATAATACTTTAGAAATTAGAATTGGACAGATGAAAATGAATGACTCCATGAAATATCAAGAAACAATTAGGAAAAATACAGAAGAATGAACAATTAAAGAAAATGTGAAATATCTCATTGGAAAAACAACTGACCTGGAAATTAGATCAGGGAGAGATAAATTAAGAATTATTGGACTATCTGAAAGCCATGATTAAAAATCTTTTATAAAAAAAGATAAAAAAATTCTTCTTTCAACAAATTATAAAGGAAAACTACCCTGATATTCTAGAAGCAATGGGTAAAATAGAAATTGAAAGATTCTAATAATTGTCTCCTAAAAGAGAATCCAAAATGAAAAGTTTGAGGAATATTATACTCAAATTCCAGAGTTCACAAATCAATAAGAAAATACTTAAGTGAACAGAAAGAAACAATTTAAATACCAAGGAAGTACAATCAAGAAAATACACGAATTAGTAGCTTCCACATTAAAGGATTAGTGTACTTGAAATTCGATATTCCAGAAGGTAAAAAGTTAGGATTAAAACAAGGAACCACAACTAGAAAAACTGAGTATAGTTTTTCAGGAGGAAATGGATATTTACTGAAATAGAGGACTTTCAAGTATTTCTGATAAAAAAGACCAAAGCTGAATTTAAAAAACAAAACCAAACTTTCAAATGTAAGATTCAATTAGGTAAACATTAATGAAAATCATGCGATTGATTTATTTTCATCCTTATAGTCTTTATTTTTCAATTATATGTAGAGATAGTTTTCAAAATTCATTTTTGTAAAATTTTTCTCTCTCCCTCCCTCCTCTCCAAAATGGCAAGCTATGTGATCTACATCATACACACAAAAAGCATGTCAAGCACTTTTCCATATTAATTGTGTTGTGAAAGATGAATCAGAATAAAAGAGAAAGATCATGAGAAAGAAATAAAAAGCAAAAAGCAAAAATACAAAAAGTGGACCTGCATTCAGGCTCCATGGTTCTTTCTCTGGATGTGGATGGTATTTTCCATCAAAAGTCTTTTAGAATTTATCTTTGATCACTTTATTGCCCAGAAAAGTTTTAAGTCTATCATAGCTGATCATTACATGTTATTGCTACTATTGTGTACAGTGTTCTCCTAGTTTTGCTCTTTTCACTCAGCAATAGTTCATGCTACTTTGCAAGTTTTTCTGAAATCCACCTGCACAGCATTTCTTTTAGAACAATAGTATTACATCACATTCATATACTACAGTTTGTCATTCCCCATGATCAAACCCTTCCAATTTTTTTGTCACAACAAAGAAAGTTACTATAAAAGTTTTGGTACATGTGGGTCCTTTACCCTTTTTTATGTTCTTTTTTGGGATACAGTAATAGTATGGTTGGATGAAACAGTATGCACAGTTTTAAATTTTTTTTGGACATTGTTTCAAATTGCTTTCCAGAATGGTTGGATCAGTTCATTATTCCACCAACAATACGTATCCTACTTTTGCAATCAATATTCATCATTTTCCTTTTCTGTCATATTAACCAATCTCATATACAAGAAGTGATGCCACAGAGTTATTTTAATTTGTATTTCTCTAATCAATAGTGTTTTAGAGCATTTTTCATATTGCTATAGATAGTTTTAGTTTCTTCATCTGAGAAGAGGCTGTTCATATTCTTTGATCATTTATCAATTGGGGAATGACTTATATTCCTATAAATCTGACTTGGTTTTCCATATATTTTGGGAATGAGGCTATAAAATTATTTCCCAGTTTTTTTTTTGCTTTTCTTCTCATCTTGCTTGCATTGGTTTTGTTTGTGTAGAATCTTTTTAATTTAATGTAATCAAAATTATCCAATTTCCGATTTCATGTTGTACTTAGATTTGACAGGTAAACTATTCCTTGATCTCCTAATTGACTTATGGTATCATCCTTTATGTCTAAATCATGTACCCATTTTGAACTTATCTTGGTATAGGGTTTGAGATGTTGGTCTATGCCTAGTTTTTACTACACTATTTTCTAGTTTTCGTCAAATAGTGAGTACTTATCCCAGCAGTTGGTGTCCTTGAGCTTATCTGACAGTAGATTACAATATTTATTTACTACTATGTCTCGTGAATGTAAATTATTCCACTAATCCCTTATTCTATTTTTTTTTTATCTAGAATCAAATAGTTTTAAGGATTGCCACTTTATAATGAGTTTTAGATCTGGTATCAGGTATTTTTTTCTGTTAATTCTCTTGATATTGACTTTCTGTGAATGTTGTTATTATTTTTATAGCTCTGTAAGATAAGTTTTTGGTAATTTGATTGCCACTGAATAAGTAGATTAATTAGGTAGGACTGTCATTTTAATTATATTAGAGTTTACACATGTACAATTGATATTTTTCCAAATGTTTAGATCCAATTAATATGTGAAAAGTGTTTTATAATTATTTTCCTATAGTTCTTGGATTCATCTTGGCAAATAAACTCCCAAATATTTTATATTGACTGTAGTTATTTTAAATGGAAATTATCATTCTATCTCTTGCTCTTAGACTTTATTGTTCACATATAGAAATGTTGATGATTTATGTGGGTTTATTTTATATTCTGTATGTTAATTATTTCAAGTAGATTTTTAGTGGATTCTCTATGATTCTCTAGACCATCATATCATCTGCAAAGAGTGATAGCTTTGTTTTCTCATAACGTATTCAAATTCCTTCAATTTGTTTTTCTTTTCTTGTTGCTAAAGCTACCATTTTTAATGCAATATTGAATAATAGTGGTGTTAATGAATATCCTTGATTCATCCTTGATCTTCTTGGCAAGGCTTCTAGATTATCATCATTACATATAATACTTGCTGTTGGTTTTAGATGAAACTACTTTATCATTTTACTATTTATTACAAGCTCTCCAATATTTTAATAAGAATGGGTGATATTTTTTAAAAGCTTTTTCAGTTGTTGATATGTTCAATTATATTGATTGTTTTCCTAATATTTAACTACCCCTGAAACTCTGGTATAAATCCCACCTGATCACAGAATATTATGCTGCTATCAATTGCTGTAATCTCTTTGTTAATATTTTATTTAATATGTTTGCATCAATATTCATTAGGGAAAATGATCTATACTTTTCTTTCTCTGTTTTGGCTCTTCCTGATTTAGTTATCACCAACATATTTGTATCATACAAGGAAGGTAGGAGTATTTCTTCTTCATTTCCCCAACTAGTTTAGATAGAAATGAAATTAATTTTTTAAGATATTTTGTAGAACTTCCTTGTAAAGTCATCTAGCCTTGGGGATTTTTTCCCTCAGGGAATTCACTGATGGCTTATCAATTTCTTAGAAAAAAGAAGAGCAATAAATAGGATTTACAAATTGCTGAAGAGTAAAGGAAATTGAAAGTTAAAGGAGAAAGGGAAACATATATTCAATTGGATTGAATCATGGAGAATTTAAAAAGAGTAAAATAGGAAAAAAACCAAATCTTATCAGAGTTTCTTAAATGAGCAGTGTAAAGAAGCAGAAAGGGGAGGAGAAGGAAAAGAAGAGGAGATGCAAAAGCAGCAGCAGCAGCAGCAGAGGAAGCAGGAGGAGGAGGAGGAGGGAAGAAGAAGAAGAGGAAGAGGAAGAAGAAGAAGAAGAAGAAGAAGAAGAAGAAGAAGAAGAAGAAGAAAATAGAGGGTGGAAATAAGAGATCACTTCAAGAAAATTAGATATATCAAAAGCATGTTTTATGTACAAAAGGGCATGATAAAAGATAAACAGGGATGGTAGATACTTAACAGAAGCAGAAGAGCTTAAGAAGAGGTAGCAAGAGTACCCAGAAGAACTATACTAGAAAACTCTTAACATCACCAATAACCAGTATAATATGGTTGTTGTTCTAAAGTGAGACATCCTGGAGAATGAAGTTAAGTAGACTTTAGGAAGCTTTGCTAACAATTAGACTAGTGGAGGTGTTGAAATTACAGTTGAGTTTTTTAGTATTCTAAAAGATGATGTTGTTAAAGTGCTGCAGCAAATTTGGAAAATTCAACAATGGTCACTAGATTGGAAAAGATCAGTCACAATCCTAAGGAATGCTAAAGCCAAAGAATATTCAAATTACAACACACTTTCACTCATTTCACATGCCAGCAAGGTTATGCTTAAGACTCTGCAATCTGACTTTAGTAACATATAAAACAAGAATTATAGTTTTCAAAGAGGTTAAGGAATTAAAGGCCAAATTGCCAACATTCATTGGGCTATGGTGAAATCAAAGGAGTTCCAGAAAAAAAGCAAAAGCAAGCATCTAGTAAAGTCTTTGGATCACAACATGTAGCAAGTCCTCAAAAAGATGGGAATACCTAATCATTGTATTTGTTTCTGGAGGAACATGTATGTATGCCAAGAACTGAACATGGAACAAGTTGAGTGGTTTAAGGTTGGAAAAGGAGTATGGCAAGGTTGTCTATTATAATTTTGTTTATTAAACATATGAAGAGTGCATCATGCATAATGTCAGTGTGGACAATTTCAAAGCTAGAAATTAAGATTTCCATGAGAATAGCAATAATTTTGGATATGCTGAAAATACCATTCTGATGGCAGAAAGTATAGAAATTAAGAAACCTCTTGATGGGCATGAAAGAGGAAAGTCTAAAAGTTGGCTTGAAGCTTACATTTATGAAAAACAGTTAAGATCCTGGCAACTGGTCCCATAATTTCTTGGCAAATAGAAGGAGAAGAAATGGAAGTAGTGTCAGAATTTTATATTCTTGGATTCAAAGATCTTTGCAGACAGTGACTTCAGCCTTGAAATTAGAAGACAATTGCTCCTTAAAAGGAAATCTAGGCAAACCTGGACAGCATACAAAAGAGCAGAGACATGGCCTTGTCAACAAAGGTCTGTGTAGTTAAAGCTTTTGTTTTTCTAGTAGCATTGTATGGCTGTAAGAGTTGAATTGTAAGAAAAACAGCAGTGCAGAATAGACACTTTCAAACTGGGGTCCTGGAAAAGACTTGTGAGAGACCTTTGGATAGCATGGAGGTAAAATTAGGCAATAGTTAAAGACATTAATTCAGGCTATTGGCTGGAAGTTCAAATAATGAAACAAGCTTAAATACTCTGACCACAAAATAATAGGTAAAGATTGAAGGTAAAAGAAAAAGGGAATGGCAGAGGATGAGATGGATAGATAGTAATATGATGAAAGCAAAGAACATGAACTTGGATAGACTAGGGGAGATAGTGAAAGGGTCTGTCCTGTTATGGTCCATGGAGTCATGAAGAACTGAACATGATTTAAGACTGAACAGCAGCAATTAGTATGAATCTGTCTATTTATATTTGGTCTAATCAAGTTTTTAAAAAAAACTTTTTTGTTTGCCATGGTTTAATTTATGCTATTCTTTTAAGCACCTCTAGGATTGGGATGTAAAGGTCCAAGGGTAATGATTCTGATGGATAAATCAGTTTTTAAAATCTTTTCCATTGTTCTTCAATTTGTACTCTTTCTGTTTTTAATGCCCTTGGGATGACTTTACTTATTTGAGTATCTTGCAAAACTTCTTTTAAGTATTTGACCCTTTACTTTCTCTCTACTTGATGAGATAGTATTCATAATCATATATTTTTTTCTTTGAAAGATTTTACAAATGAATTTATGTTAAACATGTTGCTGGCTTTGGCAACTATCTCTATTAGGCAGATATTGGCCTACTAGGGGAAATCTGGTCTTTTGGGGCTCTTTTTGGCAATTAATTTATGGTGATTAAACTTCTATATAACATAATTGGCTCTTTTGTCATTTGTCTTGTCCATTTACTATTTTTTTTTGTTTTGAATGGTTTGTTCATATAATTTCAGTTACATTTTGTTTGATATATTTTTATCTCATTTTTTCTCATTATTCTGCTGTCATCTCCATTAAAATATTAGTTCTTCAGGGCAAGAATCATGTTTTTTGGTTGGTTTGTTTTTTGTTTTTGCTTTGTTTAGTTTTGTTTCTTTCCCCCTTTTTCTCATTCTCAGAACTTAGCACAGTGCTTGGCACATTGTAAACACTTGTAAATGTAATAAATGCTGTTGACTTGACTTGACTTGGGTAAATCTGGGAGTATGACAGTGTTGTTTTATGGAGTCTGAAGCATGGTTTCCAGTTTCATCATGCTTCAGATTAGTTCTCTTCTAGTATCTATGCAGAACAAATGATAATTTGAGTTTTAGTTAGGGTATTCTCTGGGCACAAACCTGGTTGCAGAGGGGAATATAGGAAAGTGTCAAAAGGAGGTTCTTCGACTTTCTTTAGTTAGCAAAGTGTATCACTAATACCCTCCAAGGAATTAAGGGGGAGATTCTAACCTATTTGGAAACTCAGTAGAACTCACAGAGATCACTCCATTTTTCACTGAAATGTGACAATGATATAGAGCAACTCCATTCCACTGTGGGGCTGGATATGAAGAGTACCTTTTCCAATGTAGAAATTAGGTCAGAGGAAATTTAGGTCAAAACCTTATGAAAAACACTCCTATACCTGAAAGGAGTCAGGGGAACTTTTCTTCAAACCACAAACAGTAAGGACATTGTTTTTATATTTTAATCTGGTGAAAAAAAGACTCCTTTCTTGGCATTGGGACATAAATAAAATGATTATTCTGTAGCAAAAATTATCTATACCACTAATGCTGCTTCTGAGAAACTGGGGTATGACCTTAAGCAACTCTAGGGATCCTCTCACTCAGACTACTTCAACTTTGAGTCTGTAAGGACATATAAGGCAGTTAGGGCATGTTAGTAAGAGAACTAACTCTTCTCTCCTTTAAATAATTCCCTATTGCATGGAGAGCTATTCTGGCTAAGTCAAATAGTAAGCCTGGTTCGGAAGAATAAGTGCTAACTTGAAAACATTAAAAAATAAATCTTTATCTATACCCCTAGTTGCTTCTCTGGAGACTTGACATTATTTGATCAAAATCCATATATTCTGAAAGAACTGAGTGGAATGTTTTTAAATAAATGAAAGGGTACTTTTACAGAAGACCAATTTGACAGGTTGCCAGTTTAAGCAAAAAAATGAATGAGTGATATTAAACATGAGCATGGTTTTTATTTTTGTTGGTCATATGACCACCTTTCTCACTACATTCATCAGCTCCCAGTGCCTGCTTTCAGCAGTGGAGATTTCATTATCACTCCTAATTCTGGTTTTGTAGCACATTAAACTTTCAAACAGTTAATGACTCTGGTATTCCTTCTTTCCAGCTTTACCTTTCATAAAACCTCAGGGAAGAGGAAAGAAATGACAGTGAGACTGAATTATGAACTTTTAAAGTTGGGAACAAGCAATTCCTTGTATCATGAGAGCTTGGTTCCTTTCTCTTGATTAACTGTCAGCAATAGGTCAGTAAGAGCACCAGGTGACACAGCAATGATCGTTGTAGCAGACAGCCCAGGTAAATCACGCATGTCAGCTGCAAAGGACCAAGGGAAGAGCTTCTTTAACCTTTTTAGCACTCTGAGCACATCACAGATGCTCCATAGAAAATGGTTCTTTTCCTGAAGAGGGTCCCCGCCCAGGAATAAGTGCAAACTTTAAAGTGCTTAGGTCCTTCAAAGATTTTAAAGACTGTGTCGTGAATGGAATTCACATTGCATAGTTCCTTTTGACTAGAACCAATTAGTATATCTTTCATAATTATAACTTCAAATAATGAAAATCCAAATACATGAAACTGCTTCAGGGAATTCATTATTTGTACTAATCGAGACATAGTTGTATAAGTGTGAGTTTTATTAGACCATGATTTAAACGTCAACTTCTGAGGGAAATGGTATAAATCTAGATATTCTTTTAAAATAAATTTCCTCAAACCACCACTCACACAAAGTAAGCAATTGCTTATATGATATAAAGAATCTTGATTTTCCTATGAGTACAAATCTTCTGCAGTGGCTGCATGTATTCAAATTTGCACTACTCATTATAATTATGTAAAATATAGTAATTGATTGGATATTGCAGTTCACTGAAGATATGCAGTGTGATTTCAAATAGTGTGGCCATTTTATGGTAATTCATTAATTATAATAATTAGGATATAGCTATACATATATATGTGTATGTGTGTGTGTGTGTGTGTGTGTGTGTGTATAAATGCATGCATGTTTGAAATCAAAGAAAGGCACTGTGAACCTAATTAGTTTGTAGCATATTACTAGTAATATGTATAATAAGTTGCATTAAAGATACTTAAGTATTTCAAATAATTTATTTCTCCTTGACAGATACTCCTTCCAATGGGAAAGATTTCATCCTATTCATGTCATATCATCCTGTGGAAATTCTGCCATGTTTTGCAATAAATCCTTCAGAGAGGCAAAGAAGGAGGGCAGTATAAAGATGTTGAATATTTTTTTTCTGGATAACTTGATATTAAATAGATATCAAGGCAACACATAGATTGGGTCATAGATTATCATTCATGTTTGTTTTATGACTGGCCCATTTCTTTTTTCTGGTCATTAATTTCTGAAATACTATCTTATATATTGCCTTTCTGTATGATTATTATTCAAGGGAACATGCTACTCATACCAATTACATGCAAAAATAGTTTTCAACAATCATTTTTGGTAAAATTTTGAGTTTCAAATTTTTCCCTCACTCCTCCCTTCCCTAACAAAAAGCAATCTAAAATAGGTTATGCATGTATAATGATGTTAAACACATATTCATATTAATCAGGTTGTGAAAGAAGAATCAAATCAAAAAGGGAAAAAATATAAGAGGGAAACATATAATACTTAAAAATGTAAAAATTGAGAATAGTAATATTTAGTCTGCATTCAGACTTCATAGTTCCTTCTTTAAATGTGGATGGTATTTTCTATCTTAAGTTCTTGGATGATTGTACTGCTGAGATGAGCAAATCCGTCATCCTTGATCATATCATATTGCTCTAAGTGTATATAATGTTCTTCAGATTCTGGTCGCTTCATTCAGCATCAGTTCTTGATAAGTTCTTTCAGGCTTTTCAGAAGTCCTGTCTATTATTATAGCTTAAAGAAGCAATCACAGGAATATACCACAATTTGTTGAGTCTTTCCCCAATTGATGGGCTTCCCCTCAATTTCTAATTCTTTGCTGTTACTAAAAGAGCTGCTAAAATATTTTTTGTACATGTAGGATTTTTGCCCCTTTTTTATTATTTCTTTGGTAAACAGACCTAGAAACAGTATTGCTTGATCAAGGATATGTCCAGTTTTATTGCCTAGTTCCAAATTGCTCTCCAGAAAGGTTGAATCAGTTCAGAACTCCACCAACAATGAAGCTAATCTAAGCCCCTCCTAATCCCCTCATTTTCCTTAAAGACTCACTTTCATCATTTTGTGTGTGTGTGTGTGTGTGTGTTCACATACATGTGTGTGCCTGTGTGAAGTTATTTGGTGTTCACTATGTCCAGCACCTCCTGTCTCTTTTCATGAAGAACATATAAGCACAAGACTTCTGCTTCCTTTAGAATTTGCTCTTTTTTGTACACATTTAGCTCTATGTCTCCAGTAATTTTTGCAGGAATTATGTTTCTTTCTTACTAAGGAAAGATAGCAAAATCTACACTTAGTTCCTTTATTTATCTTTCTGAGGAAAACCTATGAACCATTCTTTCATTTATCTGCTATTCCCTTTTCCTTCTTCCCTTTTAGTGACATTATCAATGTTGTTATGATTCGTTTCTTTTCTTGGTGGGTCTACTTATTTTCCCGATGGGCAACTATCTAACTTTTAGAATACCAACAATTAAGCTGATGTTTATAAGGGAATTCTCATACCCCTTTGATTCCTTGTCTACTGACCTACCATGATTATTGCAGAAGTAGAGTTAGGTTGCTGAAAGCAATTTTTCTCCTATTTTCTTAGGAACTTAAACACCAATAAACATGAACATTTCAGCATGCAAAGAAGAACAGAAAAGAGGATTATATGTGAAACTGTTAACTGCTATTATTTACCATTTTAAAAAATGCACATAAAATTGACACAATAATAACAAAATTGCCCTGATTTTCTTTATTCACTATTGAGATTTTTTTCTGCTTTCTCCAATGCATTTAAAATGTTTTATCCATACTCTTTTTTCCCCCTCTAAACATTTTACATTTTTCTTTGTTTTTCATTTGCCTTGGACAATAATTAATCTCCAAGAGACCAGTTTCTTGATGAAGAAACTTTTAGAAAAATATCTTAGGCTTAGAATTTGTAAGCCAGAATTACATTGGAATCACTATTTTAATAAAGTTTCTAAGTCTGGAAGCTTGATTATATAAGATAAGAAAGATCTATGCTATAAAGATCTATTGAACTTGCACAAGGGTTCCAAGTTACAATCTAGCTTACCTGAGTTTACAAGGAAGAAAGAAAACTATATATAAAAACATTTGGCAATCAGGATCTATATGATGGGATTACTTTGTCCTTCACATTCTATTTTTTAGTCTACAATCAATGATAATTATTGGAGAAATGGTTTTTCTTCTTTATTGTATCCAATTTAACATAGAGTTGCGCAGTTGGAAAAATGCTGAAAATGGGTTTTGGTATCCTGAATTGCTTGTGTAATCACAAATAAAGTTATGTTTATTCCATTTTTAAAAGAAACAATGTCAATCTAGTAGAAATGAAGCAGAGATCATGATGCTTCTACTTTGTTTTCTGAGCAGTGCATTTATGTTCTACAGTCAAACAACAATACTAAAAGTATATGACTACATAAAGGTCACTGTATCAAAAAGATCATAGATGATAGTACAACAATGATAATAATTTTATCAATTGCTTGTTACAGTTATTTCGCAATATCTCACACTATTGATATTTTATTATTTTATTATTTTTATTATTTTATTATTTATTATTATGAAATTGCCCTGTCATACTCAAAAAGAGAAAGGCTGTTTTTTTCTGAAAAGTCTTCTTTAAGCTTTGATATAAAACCATTGAAATATAAAAGAAAAAAGACAATCAAAAATGTGTCACAGGCATATCTAAAAGGAGAGAAAAGTCTTTGTATATGTTACCTGAAGATTTACTTTTGGAACCTTACTAAGTCCCCTCATCCATGTGTTTCACTTGCTAGTTAATTTCCTACTGCATTCTAAGTTGATGCATCTGTTATATGGCTTCCATAAGATCAGCCTATTAGTTTCTAAAAAGTCAGTATCTTTTACAGAATGCTAGGTATGGACAAGGAAGAAGCTGTCTTGCTGACATTTCAGTCCTGTATCTTCTATTTATTTAATCATCATTGTTTTCTGTTTATGCCTTTGAGCTATTGTGCTCAACAAAACCAATCCCATAGACAATGCATTCATATTTTGTGTCCTATTTTGAGGATTATTTTTAATATTTCATTGTGCATTAACATTTCTTTAAACATATCAATAAAAGGCTTTTCTACAATCCTAAGCCATTTTAGTTTGTCTCAGAACATCTATTTCAAGGATAGGGACATTTTGATTTTTTAAAAGTCAGAGGAATACTGTAGACTTTTCTAATTTAGAATTCCTGATAATTTCACCTGGGATGGGCAAAACATAAAGGAAAAAAGTTCCTGTCTTTTAATTGTTGCTAGAATGTAAATTCCTTCAAAATAGGGATTGTCTTAACTTGTATATTTCTTTCCTCAGAGCTGCCTGGCAAATAGTAAGAATCTAATAAATGTTCATTAATGAATTACTACAAAATTATTTATTTCTACAAAGAAGAGTTTTGTGAAGACAATTAATAGTAGAAAATATAATTCCAAAAATTCTGAGAGTGTCCTAGGATTTGATCTTTGGTTAATCTGGATAATCTCAAATCCCTTGTAGCTCTATGGCATATTACTTATATATTTTATTCATATAAGAAAAACATATTTTCAAGATCTTTAATCCTTCCTCTCTGTGCAAAATAGATGCTATTTATTATAAATGAATACTGGTTATAACTATTGAATTATATATCTTTATAATTCTAATGGATTATGAAAACTATGAGGCTAGGATTATTTCTCAGTCAAACTTTTTATTCCTTAGATATCCAGCACTGGCTATTGAACACAGAAGACATATAAATAAAAAATAAATTGTTGTTGAATTGCATATTTCATTAATTCTAATTGCTTTTCCTACTAATTAATTAGAATAATGGAAATTTTGCCTTTGCGAATTTTGTTTCATAAAAAATCTATTCTAACCTAGAGAATACCAAAAATCATCTAAAAACTACTAGAAATGATTTGCAACTTTAGTAAAGTCACAGGATATAAAATAACATAAATCCTCAACATTTCTATATATGACTAGCAAGAGGCAGCAGAAAGAGTTAGAAAAGAGAAATTTCATTCAAAGTAACCTCAGGCAATATAAAGTACCTGGGAGTCTACCTGCCAAGATAGACTCAGAAATGTTTTGAATTCAGTAACAAAACACTTCTCACACAAATAAAATCAGATTTAAATAATTGGGCAAATATCAATTGCTCATGGAAAGACCATGCCAATATAATAAAAATGACAATTCTACCAAAATTAAACTATTTTAGCACCCTACCAATCAAAATTCCAAAAAATTACTTTAATGAGTTAGAAAAAGTTGTAAGTAAATGCATATGGAGAAATAAAATGTCAAGAAATTCCAGGGATTCAGTGAAAAAAGTGCAAAAGAAGGTGGTTTAGCCCAACCAGATCTAAAATTATATTATAAAGCATCAGTCATCAAAACTGTCTGGTATTGGCTAAGAAAAAGAGTGGTGGATCAGTGGAATAGACTAGATGCAACTGCATGAAATGATTATAGTAATCTGCTGTTTGATAAACCCAAAGAGTCCAGCTATTGGGATAAAAACTCTCTCTTTGATAAAAACTGCTGAGTAAATTGGAAGTTAGTATGGAAGAAACTTGGATTAGACCAACACCTCACACCCTATACCAAGATAAGATCAAAGTGGATACAGGATTTATTCACAAAAAATATTAGAAGCAAACTAGGAGATGAAGGAATAGTTTATCTGTCAGACCTATGGAAAGGGAAGCAGTTTGTGACCAAGGAAGTGGTGGAGAACATCATTAAAAACAAACTAGATAATTTTTATAACATTAAATTAAAAAGCTTTTTCACAGATAAAATCATTATAACAGAGATCAAAAGAAATGTAATAAATTAGGAAACAATTTTTACAACTAGTATTTCTGATAAAGGACTCATTTCTAAAATATACAGAGAACTGTATTCCCCAATTCCTCATTCCCCAATTGACAAATGGCCAAACGATATGTAAAAGCAATTTACACATGAAGAAATCAAAGCAATCCATAGTCATATGAAAAATTGCTCTAAATCACTACTTACTAGAGAAATGCAAATTAAAGCATCTCTGAGGTACCATCTCACCATTCTCAGACTGGCCAATGTGACCAGAAAGGACAATGATCAATGCTGAAAGGGATGTGGGAAGTCTGGGACACTCATGCATTGTTGGTGGAGTGTGAACTCATCCAACCTTTCTGGACAGTAATTTGGACTTGTTCTCAAAGGGCAACAAAAATGTGCATACCCTTTGATCCAGCAATACCACTACTGGGTCTATACCCTGAAGAGATTATGAAAAAGGTAAAAACATCACTTGTACAAAATTATTTGTAGCAGCCTTGTTTGTGGTGGCAAAGAATTGGAAATTAAGTGAATGTCCTTCAATTGGGGAATGGCTTAACAAACCATGCTATGTGTATGTCATGGAACACTATTGTTCTATTAGAAAATAGGAGGGATGGGAATTGAGGGAAACCTGGAGGGATTTGCATAAACTGATACTGAGTGAGCTGAATAGAACCAGAACATTTTACACCCTAATAGCAACATGGGGATGATCAACCATAATGGACTTTCTCATTCTATCAGTGCAACGATCAGGCGCAATTTTGGGCTGATGAAGAACACTACCTGTATCCAGAGAAAGAATTGTGGAGTCTGAACAAAGACCAAAGACCAAAGACTATTACCTCTAATGTTAAAAAAAAACAAAACCTGCTATCTTATTTTGTAATTTTGCTATCTCTTATACTTTAGTTTTCTTCCTTAAGGATATGATCGTGATGGGAAAGAAATGCGGTTATCTGACCTGAATAGTGGGGTTTGTTAATCCCTTTTTCTGACCCCTAGCTTTGTGTGGGTTGAGTTACTATTGCCTAGCCACTTCATTTATCTTCTTTGGGTGTGCCTTTTTCTCAAGATACTATCTTGAATACCCCTGAAAAGGAATGGTTTCCTTTCAAATTTACCTCTGGAAGACAAGAGAGAGAGAGAAAATAACTGAAATGTCTTTTTTATTAATTCTGGCTACTAAATTTATTCCTATAAAAATTACTTATTCTTTTGTCTAGAAAAGATTCAGATATTGATTTATTCCTGATTTGGGAAGTTATTAAAATATGAATCAAAAGCAATGTTTTGTTCTGCTTTAATGCAAATTTAATTTTTTTTGCTGCACTAGTAAATTCTCTCTCTTCCATCTTTCCTTCCACATTTCCCTCCCTCCCTTTCTTTTTTTAACCATTTTCTCTCCTTCTCTCTTTTTCTCCTCCCTCCCTCCCTCCCTTCCTCCCTCCCTTCCTTCCTTCCTTCCTTCCTTCCTTCCTTCCTTCCTTCCTTCCTTCCTTCTTTTCTTCTTTCCCTCCTTCCTTCATTTCCTTTCATTTCCTTATATCCACACTAGGGTATCACCCTTACCTGTGCTTGCTCTGCTCACAAGGTATGTAAATTTTGATCTCTGAATCCTGGAAAACAAGATATCTTGGAGTTTATTAGCCTCAGTTCTCTTTTATCTCTCATAGATTAACTCATGATAGATCCCTTGGACATTGACTGGTTTAGAGTGAATGTAAATAGCAATTGTTTCTGTTTTAGCCAGAAATTTTAATTTAAAATTTGAAATCCCTTCTCAGATTGATTTTTTTTTTGACTGATTAAAAGAGACCATTATTTTCTTCATTGAATGGGAGTTACATCAGTCAAACTAAGACATATTAAAGAACTTCACTTAAAAAGGTCAAGGTCATTAATTAGAGAAATGCAAAATAAAACAGTTCTGAGATGCCACCTCACACTTAAAAAAATTGTCTAATATGATAGAAAAAAAGGAAATGATCAGTGTTGCAGGGGATGTGGAAACTGGGACATCAGTGTTCTGTTGGTGGAGTTGTGAACTAATCCAAACATTTTGGAGAGGAATTTGGAATTATGCCCAAAGGGTAATAAAACTCTACATATCCTTTCATCCAGCAATACCACTAGTAGCTCTATATCCCAAAAATATCAGGAAAAGGGGCAAAAGAATCATATGCACAATAATATTCATAGCATCTCTTTCTGTGGTGGCAAAGAATTGAAAATTGAAGGAATGCCCATCAATTGGGGAATAACTGAATTCAAGTTGTGATATATGAATGTAATGGAATGTTATTATTGCTCTGTAGGAAATGATGAGCAGGCAGATTTCAGAAAAACCTGGAAAGAATGATATGAATTGATGCTGAGTGAAGTGAGCAGAACCAGAAGAACATTATATACTTTAACAGTAACTTCGTATGATGATCTACTCTGATAGACTTAGCTCTTCCCAGAAATATAGAGATTTATCACCATGACCCATGAAAATATTCCCTATTATCATAACATCTATTTCAAAAACAATGTGAAGATTTATAGCTATAAATAGAACTCTTCCGAACATATCAATTTTTGATTCAATCAAGTGAGTGTATATGTGTGTGCATATATATATGTACACACACACACACACACACACACACACACACACATATATATATATATATATATATATATATATATATATATTACTTTCTTATCAGTACCATGTTCTCTATTTTGTGAAATCTGATTTCACATAGTTTTCAAGGAGGGCATTTAAATGTCTAAGGCCAGTGAAAGATTCTCTCTATTTTGTTTTCCACATCATAATGAAACTAGAGAGAGTAACTAGAGTAAGTCTCAGAAGCTTACAATTCTCCCCTGTCCCCAATTTACTGAGTTGCCTTCAAAGGCTTGAACTTTCTCCTTTTGCCCAATACTTAATTTCCTTGTAAAATATCATATGTAGCCCATGCAAGGCGGGTTAATGTTTTGACTTCAAAGGTCACCATAACAGGAGATCAGTGAAGATTAAACATAATTTTCAAAACATAAGAGCAGAAAGACACCCACAAAACTGGGTACATGGATTGAAAACTAGATGGGTGGCCAGACTAAGCCCAGACAGTCTATCAACAGCTTAACCACAGAACAGACCAGACTAACTCCAAAGTTACTAACCAACCAAGAAGGTATTTTCTCTTCCCTTAAGAATTCTCTTTCCATTTATTACCATCAAGAGGTAGGAAAAATGAGTTGATTTTCTTGGGTCAATTCATCTACCTTTATCCCTTGTTATAAAATAACTTTTATGAAAATATAAAATGTATCCCACCTATGGGCACTTTATTAATATAAAACACAACCAAAGAAGGTGGCATTTTATTGAGACACCAATAGAAATGAGCATAAAAAATCCTTAACTTTGAACAATAAATGTTCAAAAAATTCACATAAATTTTTAATGAATTAGCTCATAGTGGTTTCATTACCTTACTTTCTTATGCTTTCATAGAAATTATAGGTATCCCAAGTCTAACCATTAAAAAAATTGCCTACTAAATCATTTTTTCATAAAGCATTTCTTTTTCTTGTAATCCACAAGATTTTTAGATTAACTGCACTTCATAGTCATTTCAAAGAAGTATCAAAATTCATTTGCAAATTGAAATTCAGAAGGTGTGTTACAAATCTCACAATAGGCAGTCATAGTCACATTTTAGTTTTGGAATTTAAACATACTAATGTAATATTTTACTTAGCAACCTGAAATATTTATTTTGAAAGTTAAAAAGGAAAATGGAAATTTTACTTATATATGATTATATATATATATATATATATATGAATAGATGTATAAATACATTTATTTTTAAAACAAAACTACTAAAACTTTTGGAGAAATATGTCTGTACATATATACGTAAAATGCATGTATTTGCATATAAATTTGTTTTAGTACTATACCTATATGAATCTGTATATTAAATGCATTATATACATGTATAAATATGGATAATTATATGTGTATGCACAAAAACTTATATATAAATATGTGAGGGAGAAGGAAGATAGGGGAGAGAGAGAGAACATTATTTTTGGAGGAAAAATCATGATTATGAAATTCTATATTAGGTATACCTCAAATAATTTATTACCTCATGAAAATTAGACATGATGATAGACTAATTAATAATATTACTTTTTTAAAGAAACATAATAGAATTAAGACTATCAACAATTGCAGTCATATTTGACATCTTTTTAATTCCTTGTGGAATCTTTTGTTTAATAATTCTATGCTCATTTGGATGTTACAGAAGTTTCTTTATTTCTTGATTACAGGTGAAATATCTATCCCTAAGCATATTGTTCATGTATACTTTGTTAACAGTAGAAGCCAAGTAGGGGCATATCTCTATCTATCTCTATCTATCTATCTATCTATCTATCTATCTATCTATCTATCTATCTATCTACCTATCTATACACCAGATTAAATTTATTACCATCATTTCAACCACACAGATTAAAATTCTTAGACTACTCAGCAGAGCATAGGTGAATGCAACTGAAAAGCATGGAATGGAAGGCATTGACCATATTGCTTTTCTTCCCATCCGAATATAGTACCATAAATGAGATAATGTTTTAAGAGGGCATTTTCATATTCTATAAAATTAATATCTTTTGTTTTCCCCCTCAATCTTAATTTCTGTATATTTGTTCTCCCCTACTCAGAGAAGTATTTCCTGTAAAAAAGAATAAGAATAAAAAAACAGTTCAGCAAAACAGTCCAATATATTCATTGAATCTGATAGATACATGTAGTAGTGACACCCATACAGTGCTGAGCACAGTGTCTGACACATAGTAGGCACAAGTGACTGAAGAGTTTCAGTCTCTTCTATGAAGAATGAAAGATACCTTGCCTTATTTATTTTTCAACAAATTTGAATATTATAAATACACAGAACTCTAGTTAGTATTTTTGCAGTTTTCATTTTCATTGTAGTCATTGGTTCTTCATTTTCTATCAGTGCATATAAGTCAACAAGTCGAAATCATTTAGTAAGTGCCTTCTATGGGCCAGATATACACAGTACTTGGTATACAAAGAAAAGCAAAAAGCAGTCCCAACTCTCCAGGCATTCACAGTCTTGTATGCTACTCTGTATTCTTCTTATTGACATTCTCTTATGGTATTATTCCATTATATCCATGTGTCACATTTTCCTTAGTCATTTCCCAGTCAATGGTGTTTCCAAATCTGTGCTATTACAAGTGCCACTATGAATATTTATCTTGTATTTAGTACCTTTCTTTCTACCTTTGACTGACTTGGCATAAGTGTCTAGCAATTGAATCTCTGTGTAAAAGGGCATTTCTTTTTCGTAACTCCAATGACTGGACCAATTTATAGCTCCATTTACAGTGCCTTGGTATGCCTATATTTCTCCAACCTCCTTAATATTGACTACTCCTAATGTTTTTCAACAATTTTCTAGGTGTGAACTAAAGTATCAGTTTTTTGATATTCATTTCTAACATTATTATTATTATTAGTGATTTGTAACCAATTCCTTCTTTTAGGAACTGTTAGTTCATAGTCATATTTCTAACCCAGCTCAGCTCCAGATTCCCAGCTAACTTTTCCCTTTCCACTCCAGGGGACATTTCATACTGTCAAAAAATCTCCATTCCTGTGGCTTTGCTGAGTTCCTCTCTGAAACCTGTATTTGAGAAAGTAGCTACATCAACCACATTCACTTCTAACCTGGCTTAGCTCCTGAATTGCCAAAACAGCTTTTCAATTTCTACCCTCAGGCTACTACACAGTGGAAACATCTCTCCTGTAACCTCCTTCTCTGATTATTGAATTTCTCCCCCCCAAAATTTCAATGTTTGCCAAGCTCAACTCTCCAAGTTCAGCCCTTGACTCTCTAGACTACTTGTCTCTCTTCTCCTTTCCAGTTTTCTTTTATTCATTTTCTTTCCTTAGGGAAAGAGTGTAATCTCCCTGCGAGTAGGGATCCTCTTTCTTTTTGTTCGTATTTGTATTCTCAAAAAGCACAGTGTCTGGCATATAATAGATACTAAATAAATATTCAGTTTTCACCAGAGAATGTCTCTTCCTCATATATTTGTCTGAGAAATCACATATTTATCAGAAAGATCTGATGCAAATCTTCCCTGACTTCCATGCCCAATCTACAGTTTTATTCGTTTTTTTTATTTTTTTTAGGTTTTTGCAAGGCAAATGGAGTTAAGTAGCTTGCCCAAGGCCACACAGCTAGGTAATTATTAAGTGTCTGAGACCGGATTTGAACCCAGGTACTCCTGACTCCAGGGCTGGTGCTTTATCCACTGCACCATCTAGCCACCCCTACAGTTTTATTCTTTAAAATTTCACCAAAATCATTTAGCCTTTTTTTTTTAGGTTTTTGCAACGCAAATACAGTTAAATGGCTTACCCAAGGTCACAAACCTAGGTAATTATTGTCTGAGGTCTGATTTGAACTCCGATACTCCTGACTCCAGGGCCAGTGCTCTATCCATTACGCCACCTAGCCACCCCAAAATCATTTAAATTTTAACCAAAATTATTTATTGTATCTTTTGTGATTGCCTTTATCCATATTGCTTCATTAATACCTCCTTATTTTCCAATGCTTTTGAAAAAAAAGATGATTTTCTTCTTGTTTATTATTGTTTTTAATATTGCAAACTTTAATTATGAGGTTCCCATTTGAAACTCATTGTGTTTTATGGTCTAAGATGTTAATCCAAACATAATTCCTTCTAGTTAGTTTTCCACTTTTCCTGCCAGTTCCTGTCCAGTATTTTTTTTTAATGGCTTTTGTTCTCAGGTTTAGTGAATATTTGATTGAGTTCAGTTGTTTTTGACTAATTTTTAGTTAGTTGCTTTCGCTGATTTTTAAAAAAAAACCCAATTTATTATTATTTTGATTACTGTTTTTATAGAATAATTTGAAATCTGTAAATGATATTCCCCTTTCTTGCTATCTTAAAAATTATTACCCTTGGAATTTTATGCCTTTTGGTCCTCCAAATAAATTTTATTGTATTAGCTATCTTTAAAAAAGTATCTCTTTATTGATTTGATGAATTTAATATCAAATCTATCCATTATTTTACATAGCATCATGATTTTATTAAGCATAGATCATCCAAAAACAATGAGTAGCCTGCATATTATTTAAGTATTACTTTAAAGAGTGTTTTGTAATTATGTCTTGAGTGTTCTTTGGTAGATTAACTTCCATCTATTTTTATAAATTTTCGATTTATCTTTCACTCAGTCTTTCTGTGGATTCCGCTACTCTAGAATTTGGTTAAAGTCAAAATTTAAAAGCAATCGAAGGAATTTGGAGTGATCTTGGGGAGAGCTTATGGGATTTCCTGCCTTCAGTTTCTCATCTTGACTGTACTCCCTTGAATTATTTTTACTTACATTTCTTTAATTTTTTTTACCAGATTTTATTATTGCTACATAATTATGTTATTGATTTTTAGAGGCTTATTTTGTGGCCTTCTGCTTTTTTTGTTTGCCTCGATTAATTTCTTTGATAATTCTTTCATGTTTTCTACCATCAGCAAATAAGAATAGTTTTGTCTCTATTGCTTATTCTTTTAATTTCTTTCTCTTGCATTAGTTTTATAACTAGCATTTCAGAACTCTGTCAAATAATAATGGAATTGAAAGGAATCCTTGTTTTGCTCTTATATTTATTTGGAAAACATCTAGTGGTATATTAACATTAGTTTTTGATTTTACATACTTTTATCACTTTAAAAATGACTATACCATGAAATTTTACCCCAAGTGTGATTAGTACTTTGTCAAAGGCTATTAGGTCAGCATTTTAAAATGGAAGATTACTTATTCATGTTAATAGGTGATTGATTTTTTTTTCTGCATTTTCATGCATGTGTATATGCTCATTTATACTTGCAACAAGAAGAAAGGTAAACAATATTAATCTTCTCAACTCTATATACTTTTACATCAAGAAAGTGGTATATTGAGAAAAGATATACATTTGTTAGTTTATTCTACAAATTATTTTTATTTGTGCCTTTACATTAAAAGCCTTGATTTTAATTATTTAATCAATAGTGTGTATATGTAATATATATATATATATATATATACACACATACAAATATGTATATTTGGCATACATATATTTGGCAATGAGTGATAATTAAATATTGATAGTTATTGTGCCTATCAGGCTCCAATATTTTGTATTTTTCTTGCCCATTAAGAAGAATAAAGATTGATGTGATAATTTTTTTTTCTAAGCAGTATTTGAAGATTCAATTCAATTCAATTTAATTTAATAAACAGTTAGTAATCCCCTCTTATGTGCCAGACACTGTAAAGAGTGGTAGGGTTACAAATAAGACAGATGAAAGAGGTCCCTGATCTTAAGGGATTTACAGTCTAATGGGGAAGACAACAAGTAAAAGAATGCTAGGTTGGGAAGGAAAACAAGAGGTATCCAACAAGGGCATAGGGGTATCTTGTTCTATGACATTCAAGCCTAAGCAAAGATACCAATGGAAAGTGGAGAGTGAGTTGGAAGTTTCATATCCTATTCTTTATAGCAAAGCCTTTGGAAGGAGTTTAGTTCTCCAACCTTTAATTCTCCAGTCAGAAGAAAGGAGTTTGAGGGACTTAGGGAGGTATTGAACATCAAAGGCTGAGATTTCAAATAATTATCTTATCCTGGAAAGGGCATTTTGTTCCCTGGAATACAAGTTTAGAGACCTGAAGAGGATATGGCATAAATCTAATTCAAATCAACAATTATTTGTGAACATTTTCTATATATTAGATTCTGTACCAGATCATAATAAGGTTTCTTTGAGAATTATGGCATAAAGCTTTTGAAATATTTCAAGATAATTATCATGTCTCCACAAGTTTTTTCTTTCCCATACTAAATATCTCATTTCCATACTAAACTCTCTTGTATATTTGTGAAAGAATGAATGCCAAGTTAAGGGAGGAGGTAATATTTATTGGCTTCTTTTATTCTTTCATTTCTGGTAATGTTATTTTTGTCCTCTGACTAACTAAAGACAAGGTAAAGAGAGTGGTGAAAAACTGTGAACTGTTTTAGGATTATAGACCTATAGATTAAACTTGAGGAAATTGAGTAACTTGGGAATAAATGCATTTCAAGAAATATTTTCATTCCATCCCACCACTTACTGTTTCTTTTATAAAAATACTCTAGAAAAATCACAAACTTTGTATTTATATGGTCCTTTTACATCTCTCTGAGGCCCTCATGTTGATTGGAGTCTCCAGTGGATGCTTCTATCCAGTCCTCCAATCACATTTGTCCCACTTGCTGCTGCCACTTCTTCTTCTTCTTCTTCTTCTTCTTCTTCTTCTTCTTCTTCTTCTCTTTGTCCTCCTCCTCCTCCTCCTCTTCCTGCTCCTATGCATCATTCTTCTTTCATTCCTTCCTCTTTTTCTTTGTCTTCTTCCTCTTCTTTCTCTTTATCCTTGTCCTCCTCCTCCTCATCTTTTTTCACCTTCTCTGGAATATTTATTGATGGTGGTTATAGTGGAATTCAGTGAAGAACTCTACTTAATGCAAATCTCAGAGGCTTGTTTTATTTTGTTTTTGTATTTTTACCCTGATCATCTATCCCTTGTGGCATCCACATATAAGCTATATGTGATGATTTAAATATAACATATGATTATTTATGTGTTTATGTGTATATATATATATATATATATATATAATGTGTATATATGTGATTGTACACACATACATATAAATTCTATCTCTCTATCTGTATGTGTGTATTAGGTAGTGGGTAGTTAGATTTTTTTTAATCCTCTAAATGCTGGAAAGTCTATTGCTAGTACTCTACTGGATTACAAAACACATAAATTCAGACATTAAGAGGGAGAATAAAATCCAACAAAATATCAATCAACCCACAGTTAAAAAACATTTATTAACTTTTATAATATAATATTGTTTTGCCATATATTTTGGCATCCTTTTTTCATTTAAAAATAATTTTTGAATTTTAGAATTTCCCCCCCCTAATCTTGCTTCCCTCCCCCACCACCCACAAAAAGCAATCTGAAAGTCTTTGCATTGTTTCCATGCTATACAGTGATCAAAACTGAATGTGTTTAGAGAGAAACCATATCATAAGGAAAAAATAAAACATAACAGATAGCAAAATTACATAATAAGATACCTTTTTATTAAAAAAATAAAGACATTAGCCTTTGGTCTTTCTTTAAACTCCACAATTCTTTCTTTGGATACAGATGGTGTTATCTATTGCAGAGACCCCAAAATTGTCCCTGATTGTTGCACTGATAAAATGAGCAAGTCCATTAGGGTTACTCATCACCCTTATGTTGCTGTTAGGGTATACAATGTTCTTCTGGTTCTGCTCATCTTACTCAGCATTAGTTCAAGCAAATCATTCCAGGCTTCTCTGAATTCCCATCCCTCTTGGTTTCTAATATTTTGTACAAGTGATGTTTTTATCCTTTTTCATGATCTCTTCAGGGTATAGATCCAGTAGTGGTATTGCTGGATCAAAGGGTATGCACATTTTTATTGCCCTTTGGGTGCAATTCCAAATTTCTCCCCAAAAGGTTTGGATGAGTTTATAGCTCCACCAATAATGCATTAGTGTCCCAGATTTCCCACATCCCTTCCAACACTGATCATTGTCCTTTCTGGTCATATTGGCCAGTCTGAGAGTTGTGAGATGATACCTCAGAGATGCTTTAATTTGCATTTATCTAATCAGTAATGATTTAGAGCAATTTTTCATATGACTATGGATGTTTGATTTCCTCATTTGCAAATTGCCTCTGCATATCCTTTGACCATTTGTCAATTGGGGAATGGCTTGTTTTAAAAAAAAATTGATTCAGTTCTCTGTATATTTCAGAAATGAGTCCTTTGTCAGAAATACTATTTGTCAAATTTGTTTCTCAATTTATAACATTTCTTTTGATCTCAGTTACAGTGGTTTACTTTGTGAAAAAAACCTTTTAATTTAATGTAATCAAAATTATCTAGTTTATATTTTAATGATGTCCTCCATCTCTTTGGCATACATTTTTGAGCTATATACAAAATCTGTTTCATGTTTTAAGTCTTGACTCTACACTGAAATCACAAATATGTCAATAATAGGTAATGTATTTTCTATGTGTTAAAAACCTCTTATAAAGAATATATAATTACCTGGATTACCAGGAAATAAGAAAAACAAGAATGTCTTAAAATGCATGCATTTTTCACACAGAATATTGACTTTGACCCTTTTGCAGAATTTAATCTTTATTATTTTAGATAGAACTTGAGCTAGAAATCCATTAGGTGCTTGGAAATTTTACTTATGTGGACTTAAACCCATTTCCTGAAATTAAAAAAAAATGATTTTTCTATATTTCTCTTTACTTAATGTATAGTTCTAGGCAAAGACAACAAACTCAGAAGAAACTTGTTGAGATTCTTCAATCGTTAACAGACATGCTTACTCCTTAATGCAAAGCACAATCAGTTTCAGCCTCAGGCCTATTGAGGTGGGACAATGGGAAGGATTCTACAAGGCACTTGCTGCATTTGGTCAGGTCTGATGCTGTTTCTATTTGGCTAGCTACAACAATAACCACATATGACTCAACTTAGGTCAAACATTCTTGAACATGCCTTATAAATACTTCTCATTCTAATGTCAGCTTTGAAGAACAATCTTCTTTAACAACCTGCCTCTTGTGATCAGTACCTCACTTCCCTCCAGAAGTAACTGTCTCATTCACACTTTTTGCAGTGTACAAGTAAGTGAGAGTAAGACAAACATTCAGGTTGATGAATACCAATTTCCTGTTAGCTAAATGGAAAAGCTGAGTAACAAGTCTCCCCCCTTCCAGTTTTCAATTATGTAAAACCCAGTGAGTTATGCAGGGTGCATGTCAGGGCAGAGTGGAAGCACTTAAAGTTTGCAAATATGCATTTATGAATTAGCATTCTGCTAAAGTCATTTACATGTGTAACACATCTAATACTCTTATGTTCACCAACTATGTTACCAATGAACCTGAAAGACAGTAGTCTTTTTATGCTAATAAGCTATGAAATGTTTTCAAGACATAAGCAATTCTTTACACAATAGTGTTTATTTTGACTGATATAGTTAGAAGATTCACCTTTGACAACCCTTTGAGTCATATTAACTGAATGATCAACGCTCTGCCATGGTGGCATAACTGTACTATGCTGCAATGGAAAATTGCTGGAACCATAGAAATTCTGTTCATTAGTGCTTGAGAAGTGAATTAAATAGTATAATATGGCTTTCAAGTGGAATATTTTTAAAGATTCCCTCTGAACCTTGTTTTGGGGTTTCAGAAAAGTGGAATAACATTGAAGACAAAGCTCTACACCAGATATTCCTGTCACTGAAATGCTCCTGCTGCTCTTCTGGCAAAGCCAGGTGGGATCATTTTCTAGAAAATGTCAATTACTTCTGCTTTTGCCCAGAAACTGCATGGCTATTTTTAGTAGTATTTTCCACTGGTCTACAAAGCACTACGATTGGCATAACATATTATGGGGGGGGGTGTCACATTTTATGTTAGGTTACACAAGGAGACTCTATCTCTCTTTCTGACATAATTGAATATTTCTAATTGTTCTTGAGATTTATACATGTACTTCCCATCAGTGTGAACACATCATTTTGTACACATTAGACATTTAACTATTTTTCAAAGGAATAAATGAATTAGTGAGTGAACAAAGTGGGGTTTTATTGAGTTCTTTTAAACTTGCTTAGTCTATGATTTCAAAGCAGCCAAAACACAAGGTGAGACAGATTCTTCTAATTACTAGTGCCTAAGCAACAGTCTATATATAAGTTGGTCACCTTTAGCAGTTGCATTAACTCAGCAGCAGCACAGTATTAATTGTACCCTGGTGACTTGAAAGAGTTAATGCAATACCTAGTGTAGAAATTCTTAACCTTTTTATGTGCATTGGGGATTCCTTTGTCAGTCTAGTAAAGTCTAATATTTATTGTCTGTAATCATAATGGAAGGGTAAATGCTAAATTTCAGTCAGGGGTTCAATATATACACATGCATGTATATTATATATAATGTATCTATGTATACATATAATGTATATATGCATCTATATAATACATATATGTATTATGTATTTTCCCATCCAAGTTCATGTATCTATCTCCTTATATCTATGTATAAAGTCAAGGAGTGGTTAAAGGGCCCAGATTAAGAAGCTCTTTGTCAAATGGTACCAAATTTATAGAAATAGATAATCATTTTAGGCATTAAAGAATCAAGCTTATCATGAATTATGACGTACATTGATAAAACTATTGTGCAAATAAAAAACAATTATTTTTCTTTTAAAACCTGGGTCTGTATTGTAGCTATTGTGTAAAACTTGTGAACCTGAGTTTGCCCGCTGATAAATTAGCATCCTGGAATCCTGACATCTTTCTTCTTGTTTAGAAACTTGAAACTGACTAACTTTTATGAATTCTCCATGTCTGTGAATTCCTGTTTTTTTTACAGAGAAGCCATTTTAGTATCTTATTATCTCAGTAATGTTTTCCACTGACCTCTTCAGGTATCTTTATTCTCTTAGTTACTGTATCCAACTTGAAACGATTATTTAGAGATCCACTTTGGCAATTCATTTTAAAACAAAGTAAAAAATTCATCTCCTCTGTAAGTTGATAGGAATTGTGTTTTGGTGGTCTCCATTGATTCAATTTTTAAAAATAAGTAAAATAAACAAAGGCAGAAGCCATGCAAAACTCCACTAAATTTAGCTTTTTGCAAAGAAGTTTCACTCCCAATAATAAGCCTTGCTCAGTCAATTTGACTCTGTCAGAAATCTCTCTCTCTCTCTCTCTCTCTCTCTCTCTCTCTCTCTCTCTCTCTCTCCCCCCCATGTCTAGCTAATATGGGCATTGAATTACTGTGCAGCCCTAAAGATTGTCATTGGCAAGCTGATGTAGGTACTCTAAGCTCATATTGTGGCTGTCTGCACTGTACCTAGTCTTTGGATAAACAGAGGATTTCAGTTTCCAAGCCTGTCAGTATTTCAGCTGTTAAGTACTCACATCTCAACTCCTTCAGAAAAATTGCTCAGGGTTTATGTGCAGAGCTCAACACCAACAAATAGGGACTGAGTCTTGGATTCAGATGGGAAATATCATTTATACTCTGGCAGCAAGAAGATGATGTTAAAGTCTCATTTTATTTAATCATTTCAGCAGGGTCTTTAACCCTCTACTCCTTGGTTCTCTCCATACTATCCTCCACACCAAGTCTTCATTTTGAAAGGGAAGACAGCTTTAATAAATACAAAAGGAATTATAGTTCCCCAAATTAAGTTCTGAAATGTATTTAATTAAGTGGTTGAATGCTATTTGGTAAATAAATTCACTTATGCACTTAAATTTATTCAATGGAGAACTGCAGTTGTCTTGTTTAAATGGGGTAGGATAAATGGGACCCAAGTCTTAGCTCCAAATCAAGAAAGATCAGAGAAATAGAAATGATGCTAGCAATTGCTGCCTCATTTCCTTTTGGTTTACGGGAAATGGTTGATATCACTGACTAGGAATGGCTACAGAAGCTCTGGTGTCTGGGTTTGGGTGGTTATTTGAAAAGGGGAGGGTGCAGGGGCTAGTGCAAAGCACAATGGATTTGGAGAATATAGGTTCAAATCCCAACTCTGTCTTGCCGTATTTTGGTGAACACAGGCATTTTATTTCACTTCTGTGTTTTTCAGTTTCTCATCTGTAAAATAAAGGAATTGGATTAGATGACTTTGAAAGTGTCTTCTAGTTCAAAATCTACTATCCTCTGATTTAGGAGTGCTTTGGAGTTCATTCCCTAGAGCAATACATTAGCCTCAGATGGGGTAATCTGAGGTAAAGAGCTAAAAAAGAATGGGGGTAAAAGATGTTTTTTACATATGGACTAATATGGGAAGCTTTAACAGTTTTGCCACCCAAACCATTGCATTCTCTTCTGCAAATGATTCCTGCATACTTTCTTCTGGGCATTTAATTCGGAAAAGCCACAGAGAACATTTCACTTCCTAATATTTCCAGCAGATTCTGAATGTGAAGTATGGAAATATCTTGAGTAGTTTCTATTTCTTAATGAAGTGAGAGGATGACATGGGGCTGATATCAAGGTCCAGCTGTGTGCAGTGCAAAGCCCAGTCCTGGCCTTTTGTCTCCTGCTTGGAAAAAGATGTGTCAGGCTATGACTGACTTCCAAGGGTATGACCAAAGATGGAGAGCAAGTGACTTCTGCACACCAAAGATGATTTTCCAGAGTATAACCACCTCAAACATTTTAAAAGATTGGGAGGTGATTTAGGCCATCCAGAGTCACTTATTGGTCTGATTTCTTTCAGATGTTGTTTCCAGAGGTGTTTTCTTTGTTGGCTGTGGATAGTTCTCCAATTTTCATTTTCATGTTTCCCCCTCTCTAAAATTTGACCTTTAAAAGGGATACTATTCTGTTAGCAAAAGGACTTTGGAATTTGTACTTTCTTGAAAACTAGTATGAGTTCTTATTTTCAGCATATAGCTTCTAAAGTAATGAGGAACACACCAGTAACATTAAAGCAAATGTGTGTCAAATCCTCAGGGGAAACAGATGTCATGCATGCAATATTTCCTCCAGACATCTGAAATCCAGCATCATTGTTCTTTCAATCTGTTTTCTAAGTGAGTGAAACAATGGGGAGTGCATATAAATCCTTCTGCATTAGAATTCAAGAAGTATGTCAACCAGGAGGGATGCAGACTTTCCATTTGATGAATCAGGACCTCATGAATAAGAAGAACCCCCCCCCCCCGTGCCCAGGTTTCATCTCTTCATGTAGACCAGAAAATATCTAAAGATTTATATTTTAAAGACTTTTTTTCTCATTCAAAGTATATGTATTTGCTAGAATTCTAACATTTTTAAAGAAAGTATGTATTGAATACATGTATAGTGTCTACATTGTTAAAAAAAGATCTCAAAACTTTAAAAAATTGTTTAGTTTTGCATCATTGCATAAAGTCACAGATAACACCATCTCTAGTAATAATAATATAATTTCTTGGTCTATGCTTGGTACAAAACAAATATATAATATCATAGATTTAGAACTGAATAGACCTTAGAGGTCATCTAGTCATAACCTCTCATTTTACAAAGAGGAAATGGATGTGATATAATAGGTCCAAGATCAGATAGCTGGCATGTATGAAAGGAGAATAATTCAAACTCAGGCCCTCTGATTCCAAAATCTGGCACTTTCTCCACTGTCTAATTTGGATGGTTTTCATGAAGCTTTTAGGAACAATCTACATTATGAGAGAGAGAGGGAAACTAGCATGAATGTGTAGATTTCATTTCAAACATGACCTAGCCCCTGAGAACTTTGCCACCGCATTCGCTATAGGCCTGTCATATCGGCAAAGCCTCCATCCCTGAGAACTCCTTCTCCAATTGCTTAGTTTAGTGAGTTCTTCCTTGGACCCTCTATTTGAAGGAGCATTCATGACATTCACACTTCAAAGTGAGCTCAGACCACAACTCACAGGAGCTTCTTCACTGGCTTGCGTTAGATTGTAAATTCCTGGAGTCAGGGTCTCACTTTCTTTTGTATGCATTTGTATTACCAAAGCTTTGCACAGCAGAGGATATATAATCAATTATAAATGTTCTGTTTAATCCTCTCCCTCCCTCCCTCTTTCCCTCCCTCCCTCTCTCTTTCTCTCTCTCACTCTTTTCTCTCTATCATTTCACTATTTCCTCTATCATTTCTTCCTACTTATCTCTCTCATTGTCAGTCATCTATCACCTGTCTAGCCATCCATTGTTTGTTCTTGTTTCAATCATGTCAGACTTTTTCAACCCTAGTTAGAGTTTTCTTGGTTGGCCAAATCCTTTTCATTTTATTTTGTGAATGAGGAAACTGAGCAAAACAGAGTTAAGTGATTTACCCAAAGTCACACACAGATAGTGCCTGAAGTCACATTTGAACTTAGGTCTTTATGACTTCAGGTCTTGCACTGTGTATACTGTGACACCTAGCTGCCTTCAATTCATTTATCCATCTATCCAGCCAGCCAGTCAGTCAGTCAGATAACCAGCCATTAACTCTTTCTATCTATATGGATATCTAGCTATATGTCTATCTACCTACCTCTTTATCTGTCCATTCATTCATCTATCTATCTATCTATCTATCTATCTATCTATCTATCTATCTATCTATCTATCTATCACTGGGAGGTGTATTTAGGTCAAATATGAAAAAGTAATTTTACAGTTATTAGAATTATCCAACAGTATAATGCATTATCTCAAGCTTACTGTTCTTGGAGGTATGTATGAAGAGTTTAGATAAGGATCTGATTAGAATGCTACATTAGGTGGGAGGTTGAATTGGAAAACCTCTAAAATCACTTTCAACACTGATAGGCTATAGTATAATAATTCTAATGTGATCGAAATAACAAAGTATAATTATCAGACATCACCTATTCAACATCCATGTAATAGGCATAGATGAATAAATAAATGAATCAATGTCCTATGTCTTTTTTGTATAGATATAGGTTATATGTGTCACTGACTAAAGATTCATTTTTACCTTAGGTGATATTTGGATTGTGTGTACACCTAAGTTCTACCATTTTACTGTTGCTGACAGGGGCAAGGCCTCAATTTCCTCACTTGCTGCTTTAGATTGGATATGTCTCAGACTAGACTCCAATGTGTGGGTTTGAGTCACTCACTGGTCACTGAAAATTAACAAAAAGAAATTTATTTAATCATAACTGGAGGACTTTCAACAAAGATAACTGACACTTCAAGTGGATTGACTTTAGTGAAACTTCTTGGTCTGAGTAATCCAAGATAATGCTATGGCCAAGCATCAGAATATAGCTGGATCTCTTCTTGGCTACATTTTACTGAGGCTATGAGAAAGGGACGACAGCAATCTGAAATCATAGTCCCTTCAGACAATCAAATGTTGAAGAAGGTCTCAATACCTATTAGAAAAAAATAGCCCAAAATAGTGGTGGGGGAGACTACACTATTACTCATAGAACACCTGTAACATATAGATCTCCTGGAAAATGAGATGTCCTCAACAGTCCCTCCCAGGTTTAAACCTATCTTGACTCACAAGATATTACACTTAATTTATAAAGGTAGCAACTATTATAGTTAAAAGCCCATTTGGAGAGAAAGTTAGTTATCTAGGGGAAAATGATGTGTTTTTGTCTGAAATGAGGTACGGTTGTATGATTTTTTTTTCCTGGAAGAAAGCATAGTTAAAGTATATAGCTTCATAGATATTATCTTGGTACATGGGACACACATTGCTTTTAAAACTGGTATAAGTTCTGTTATTTATTGGTAAACTCAGTTGAAACTCCCAACTTTGTAAGGATGTATTATTTGAATTTTGCTGCAATTCATGCTTAATACAAGCAGAGATACCACAAAGAAATGAGGTTAAAATGGGGTATTTGGTGAGATTCAAGAAAAGCTCAAATAAAATTTGGAGAGTTTTTTTGGGGGGGCAGTGAGGGTGAAGGAGAAATTGATTTTCTATTCATCTCTTATTATGTTGAGTTTTTTTATAGTTTTTTTCTTGAATCTTGAACAGTTCCCCTCACTTTGTTACACTGAGGAATAGATGGAACACCAACTCTTACTTTCCTGCTTTGAGTACCTTTCTTGCCTCTTCTGACAAAGAAAGTGTGAGCAAAACTGTCTTCAGAGCCTTTTGAAAATTCTCTTTAGATAATAAGAAGTGTCTATTGTGCAATACTTTGTCTCTCTCAAGAAAAGGGAAGGAATTAAATCTTTGGCTTTCTCTGAAAATAATAAATCCAACTGGACACACTGAGTTTTTATATGCCATTGTTATATTCATTAAAATGACTATGAAACTATGAATTTTACTTAAAGGAGAATATAGTTAGACTTTGTCATAGAAGTAGGAATGCAGGGTTCTAGGAAATGATTCAGGGAAGGAGTACAGTTTTAAACCTTATTTTTCCTTTTCAGAGTTAATCTTACTAGAATCCACACGATATATTTTGAAAAGATCAGACAACTATCAATCCTTTTGACTTTAGAAAATGTAATTCAGATCTCCAAATTAAATTTAGAAAGTCCCCTATATTGTTTTTTTTTCATAGTTTTGTCTTTTAATCCTGTGGAGAATTTTTTATCTGGTAATGAGAAAACTTGAAAAAACAACTATTAGGACCACTCTTGATAATCAAGCAGAAAGGATTTTCTTTTTTATTCATTAGCATTGATAGACTCAAAAAACCCTGATTTTTTAGTTTTTTTAAATTTTTTAAAAATTAATTTAAGGCAATGGGGTTAAGTGACTTGCCCAAGTTATAGTTAGGTTATTATTAAGTATTTGAGCTCAAATTTGAACTCGGTTCCTCCTGACTCCAGGGCTGGTTCTCTATCCATTGTGCCACCTAGCTGCCCTGACAGTGATATTGTTTTACTTTTAATCTTTCCTTTTCATGAATTTATTTGAATTGATTTATGATTTAGACATAAAATGAATTGGTATCATCTGCTTGCTCTCCCAATTTTGGACTAGATCAGGTAACTAGTGAGGTGCAGGTGTTTTTCACAAGCAGGAAAAAAGCAAATACTAAGTACTTTGAGATGCCACATCTCTAATTAAAACAGCAGAGCTCTTAACAAGTTTTTTTCCCTTATTTCTTTTCTCTCTAGGTAAGTCAGGTGTTACCTAATCTAAAATGCCTAGACCCGCATGTCTTCTACATATGTCTCAACTGGCCCAAGTCTAATTGCATAACTAATTATTTTCATCATTAATATGCTTACACTGTAGCAGGATCACTTTTATTTTTAAGGTGCTATTAATACTTAGTACTTATAAATGATTCTTTTTTTATTTGAGAAATATATGAAAGAATGAATCAACTGAATGCTGTAAAATTGTTTTCTCTTAATGTAAGTTGCCAGTAATCAGCATGTTTATTTAATGAGTACACAGTTCCTTTTCATGTAGGACAGTTAAGATTGTTTAGATTGCTTATAAAAATGAAAGCGAAGTGAACAAGCATGTCCTTTAAAGTAATAAATAAAATATAATTCTTCAAAATGTTTCCATGAATTTTAGAGCTGGAAGAAGTCTTGGAGATGATCTATTTCAACTATCTTCCTTGTCCTATAGGCAATCAAGTTTCAGAATAATTAAATAGTAAAGATTACATGGGCAGCTAGGTGGCACAATGGATAGATCATCAGTTGTTGGATTAGGAAGACTCATCTTTTTGAGTTCAAATATGGACACAGATACTTAGTGCTATGTGACCCTAGGTGAGTCATTTAATTCCACTTGTTCAGTTCCTCATCTATAAAATAAATTGGAGAAAGAAATGGCAAACTAGTATCTTCCCCAAGAAAACGCCAAATGGAATCATAAAGGATGGAATATGACTGAAAAACATTTGAATGACAAAGATCACATAATCATGGTAGTTGGCAGTGAATTGATAATAGAACACAAGTCTACTGATTTGTAGCACATTAATCATATACTATTACACTTCTATAGAGCTATCAAATGCTAAAAGACAATTTCTGAGGTAACACAAGTCTGCTTATTAAAAGACCTTCCCTCTCTCCAAGGTTGACTGCAGCAAACTTCCAAATGTTTTCAATATGTGAAGACAAGTTGTGGTAAGAACTTTAATCGTGAAAATGTGGCAAATTTTATCTTAACCTTTTGGGAAGAATAAGTTTTACTGGTTCTTTTGTTCAATGAAGGAAAAATTCTACTTCTATGATTCTTATTCTTAATTCCCATCATTTAGTCTCATCTCTTAGATAAAAGCTGTATATCTATGTTATCTCCTTTTGAACCTTATTCCTGTTTTAATTAGTCCCACAAGTACATTCTAAATTCCTATCCCATTCCTCTATGATCTTTGGGTATTTTTTCCCCCTTTATCTTAAACTCCCCTAAGTTTTGGATTCTCCCTTCTTTAAGAGGGAGCTTTACTTGCTTACTCCTTGGGATACACCATTTGACAATCTTTCTACTGGAGGACACTTCCCATTTCTCCATTTAAGGCAGCTAGGGGAAAATATGATAAATTCTTTTTACTTCCTTCTTAAGTCTGAGTCATTCCAGTACTACTACAACTCTATTTCTATCCCTTTTTCCACCATCTGCCAACTTTAGACCAATCTCCAAACTTTCTGATCATCTTCTCTATCTTGCTCATGGTTATTCCTTCTATTTTATGTTCTTTCATAATTTTATGGGATGTCAGTGATAAATTTTATGACCTTTTATGCAACATCGATATTAAATATTTATACACCAAATGGCATAACAGTATAAGGGAAAAATTAGCTGAATTAGAGGTATGTATATATATATATATATATATATATATATGTATGTATATATATATATATAGTAACAATCTTTAATGTTTCTCTTTCAGAACTAGAAAAAACTAATAGAAAGATAGACAAAAGGGAAATAAAGAACTGAAAAAGACTGATGACTTTTGAATGCTAAAAGATTCATGGCATCTTTTGAAATAAAATATTAAAAACATATTTATTATTCAGGATGGCATAGCATCTATTTAAAAAACCAAAACTGATGTACTAAGGGACATAGAAATTACAAATGAATATAATCATTACACTTGTGAAACCCATCCTTTGAAGACTATAAAGCAATAAAAAATAACAGTAATACAAGCAAAAGATACAGGCGTAAATGGAAACTGAATAATGAAATAAAATACAATAAGGTCCCAAAGAATAAATAAGAAACAATAATTATAGTAAAATCATAATGATTAGACAATACAAATTTCTGAAATTCAAGTAAATGCAGAAAAAAATCATGCTCTTAAACATTATGACCCTATTAAAATAGAAAAGAGATAGAGAGAACTGAATGATTGCTTGTGCAATTTAAAATAGAAAAATAAACTTTATTTAGTATGATAGAGGAAATCTTGAAAATTAGAGGAGGAACAAATTGGAAAACAAATCTAAAAGATGATTATTTGAAAAGAATAGCAAAATGTATTAACTTTTAGATGATTAAAAAGAAATAGGAGGAAAATCAAATCAGTATAATAATTATGAATGAGGAATTATAATAAGGAAATAAAAAATCATTAGAATTTACTGTTCATATATGACAACACAATTTTCCAGAAAAGATCTACCTCTTAAGAATTACTGGTAAAACTGATGAGTAAGGCAGCAAAAATTGTCTAGACAAATATTTTGCACCATAAACTCAAAATGGATATGTGACCTGAATAATAAATACAAATAAAATAATAAAAACATCAGAAGAGAATCAGATTTGTTATTTTCCATACCTATGTTTAGTTGATGAATTATTAACAAAATGAAATATGGAAGATATACAAAAGAAAAAATATGAGAAAATATAAATGTTCAATTCAATTTCAAAATTTAAAAATTTTCCAGCATTTTTAACCAAATAGTGATATTTTCCCTAAAAACTTAGATCTTTTTATTAAATGAAAGTTTACCAATACCATTTACTACTATTTAAAGTTTACTTACTGTATTCCACTGATTTATCATTCTATTTCTTAGCCAATAGAAGAGAGTTTTGATATTCATTGCCTTATAATGCAATTTAAGGTCTAGTAGCACTAGATTGCCTTCCTTTTTTATATTAGTTTATTTAATGTTCTTGACATATTCTTCCTAAACAAATTTTGTTATTATTTTTCAAGCTCAATAATATTTTTTCTAATTTGGAACTGAATAAGTAATTTAGTTTAGGTAGATTTAAATATTTTTTTTATTTTGACTTAACCCACTAGTTAAAAATTAATATTTCTACAATTATTTAAATATGACATTATATAAGGGATATTTTTATAAGCATGTTCATATAGTTCAAGGTTTGTCTTACTAGTTATGCTTGCAGTTTTATATTGTGCAAAATTTTTCTAAAAGAAAAATCTCATTTTATTTTCTTGCAGAGCTTGGTTGGTGATATATAGAAATGTTGATAATTTATGTGGACTTATTTTTATATCCTGCTACTTTACTAAAATCATTATTTGCTTCTATCACTGTTAGTTGAATCTCTAAGATTTTTCAAGTATAGAGCATATTATCTGCATAGAGATACTTTTGGGGATAATTTTGTTTCCATTATCATTTCCTCAATTTCTTTTTCTCCCCTCATTGCTATTGTTAGCATTTCAAATACAATATTAAATAATATTGGTGATAACAGGTATCCTTGTTTCACTTCTGCTCTTACTGGGAAGGTTTCTAGATTATCCCCATTATAGATAATGCTTGCTGATGTTTTTAGGCAGATGCATCTTATTATTTTCAGGAAAAATCCATTTAATTTTTAATAATTTAATAATTTTAATATTTTAATAGAAATATGTTGTATTTTGTCAAAAGTTTTTTTCTGCATCCAATGATATAACCATATGTTTTTTGTTGATTTTGTTATTTATGTGATCATTAATGTTCATAGATTTCTTTATACTGAACCAGCTCTATATTTATATTTATAGTTTAAGTCCTACCTGGAAAATAATTGTATAATCTTTGCAATATATTACTTTAGTCACCTAATTAGTATTTTATTTATTATCTAATATTCTTTAGAGAAATTGGTCTATAATTTTCTTTCTCTGTTTTTGCTTTTTCTGGTTTAGGTATCAACATATTTGTTTCAAAAAAGGAGTTTGGTAGGTATCCTTCTTTATTATTCCAAATAATTTATTCAATATTGGAATTAGTTGACTTTTAAATGTTTGTTAGAATTTTCTTGTAAATCCTTCTGTTCCTGAGGCTTTCTTCTTAGGAAGTTCATTTGTGATCAATTCAGTTTCTTTTTCTAAAATAAGTTTATTTAGTTATTCTATTTTCTTTCCTGTTAAACTTGGCTTTCTATATTTTTATAACTATCCTTCCATTTCATTTAAATTGCAAATTTATTGGCATATAATTGGGCAGAATAATTCCTAATAAGTACTTTAATTTCATCTTCTTTACTGCTGTATTTACCTGTATTTACTGATTTGGTTTTCTCACTTTTTAAAAATCATATTGATTAATGGTTTATATATTTTAGTGTTTTTCAAAACATCAATTCCTAGTTTTATTTATTAATTCAATAGTTTTGTTACATTCACTTTTGTTAAACTCATCTTTAGTTTTCAAGATTTCCAATTTGGTGTTTAACAGGATTTTTAATTTGTTCTTTTTCTAATGCTTTTTTTTTGATTTGCATGCCCAATTTGTTAATCTATTCTTTCTCTTTTGCTGAGTTAAACATTTAGAGCTATAAAATATCCTCTGATTGTTAATTTTGGTGCATCCCATAAGTTTTAGTATAATTAGAGAAATTTTAAAACTTATTAATGAATAAAATTAATTTAAGTGGTATAAGAAGGGAAAAAATCCTTACACAAAATAAACTCTAAAATATTTCTAAGGCATCTGATATCTAAGATGAGAAACATACAGAAAGATCTAAGACCAACATTCATTCTCCAACAGATAAATTATCAAAAGAATATGGAGAGGGGCAGCTAAATGGTTCAGTGGATTGTGCACCAGTCCTGGAATCAGGAGGACCTGTGTTAAAATCTGGCCTTAAACACCTAATAATTACCCAGTTGTGTGACCTTGGACAAATCACCTAACCCTATTTCTTGCAAAATAACAACAACTACCATAACAACAAAAAAATAATATGAAGAAATTGTTTTTGAAAGAATTGCAAGCTATTAATAGTCATACGAAAAAGTGCTCCAAGGTACTAATAAAAAGAGAAATGCACACCAAAATAATTGTTAGATCTCATATAATGGAGAAAATTGGTAATGATCACAAAAAATGGGTATAATTAATATAGGAGAGGATGTGGGAAGATGAATGTACTAGTAAACTATAGGTAGAAGTGTAAATTGGTCTAATCTCAAAATTTGGAACTGTGTTAAGAATTGTCTAAAATGCCTATATCATTTGACTTAGATATTTCACAGCTAAGAGGAGATAAATGAGAAAAATAAACAGCATACATACTTTCAAAATAATTATAAGAATACTTTAGTAGCAGATTTAAATTGAAAACAAAATAATGTCTATTGTTTGGGAATGGTCAAGCAAGTTGTTGTGCATGAAGGTGATAGACAACACTATATTAGAGAAAAGTTACCATGCATCTGACTGAGACTGAGCAGAACAAGCTGTGCTTGAAATACACAAATAGTCCATATGAATACCTGGGTTTTGTACTCTAAACTTACACATCTCACTTCTCCTTTAAGTTGCTTCAATTCTGTTTTGCTCATAGAGCACATCACCTCCACTGATGAGGGAAATCCAGCCTAGATGGTCCTATGCCAATGTCTCCCATGCTGCACAATAAATTACAAAATTCTTAAGAGAGACCTTTAGAGTGTCCTTTTATTGATTATTTCTGACCTCATGTGAATTCTCCATCTAGTAGTCTTTTTGGGAATTATATATTTGACATTCAAACATGGCCACCACATTGCAGCTATGCTTTCTGTAGTAACCTGCTAAATGCTCAAGAAAGTTTAGTTCAAGAAATTACATCAGAATCTGGTATCTTATCCTTTGAGGTGATCTTCAGAGTCTTCCTAAGACAATTTAAATGGAAGTCATTCAGTTTCCTGGTAGACTAGTACTGTTTCACAGGCATTCAACAATGAGGTCAACACAATGATTCTGTAGACCATCACTTTGGTAGTCAATCTAATACCTCTTGTCTTGCACATTTTCTTCCAGAGCCTCCCAAAGACTTTACTAGCTCTGGCAATGCACGTTTCAAACTCATTAACAATATAATATGTACATCTCTAGAAAGTATACTGCCAAGGCAAGAAAAGTATTCAAAACTTCGCCATTTGCTGTAATTGATGGCTCCACATATGGATGGTGTGGTGCTGGTTGATGGAGCACTGGGATTTTTATGCTAATTGTTAAGCTCAAATTGACAGAAGTAGAAGAGAACTGATTCATACTTTGTTGTATCTCTGCTTCAGAAACTGCACTGAGTATGCAATCATGTGGAAAACAGAAAATCATGCACCAATACTCCCTCCATTTTGGTCTTGGCTTGCATACTTCAAGTTGAATAATTTACAGACAGTATAGTAGCTGACCTTGATGCCACATTCATTTTTTTTAGCTTTTTTTTTTTTTTGCAAGGCAAATGGGGTTAAGTGGCCCAAGGCCACATAGCTAGGTAATTATTAAGTGTCTGAGACTGGATTTGAACCCAGGTACTCCTGACTCCAGGGCCGTTGCTTTATCCACTACACCACCTAGCTGCCCACACATTCATTTTCAATGAGGGTATTTGATAAAATGGTTGAAAACATCATACTAAAAATCAACAAAGTTTTATTTCACTACGTTGGTGACAGGGAAATTGAGAGAGCATCGTCCACTATCAAGAACCTGGGCAAGCATGCTGTCATGAAATTCATATGTAATATTGGTGGATTTTTCCAGGGCAATCATGTTTTGATATAATTTTCCATAAGCCATCATGACTGACTGTATCAAAGGCCTTGGTCAATTCTACAAATTTATACAGACATGTTTTGCTCCTGGCATTTATCTTAAGTTGAGGGGTAGGATATACCATATTGACTGTTCCTCAACCCTATCTGAAGTCACACTGGCTTTTAGTAGGTGAACATCTTCCAGGACTTTGGCAAGAACTTGTCAGCAATGACTAAGAGAGAAACACCCCTGTGATTATCACAGGGCAATCTGTTCCTTTTACCTTTTTAGAGATGGACAATGAATGCATCTTGAACTGCTGGGGAATAACTTCCTTTTGCCATATAAACTGGAAAATTTCAGGTTTTGTATGAGAAATGTTCAATGAGTAAATCTCAACAGTAATAGAATCAACATCAGGTGTTTTGCTACATCAAAGGAACCTACTGGTTTTCCAAAAACATTTTTTTCATTTGGAATTTGGTTAGGGAAGGATTGATTTTAACTTGAGTAAATGGTCAATGACTTCAGCATTGCTTGATGATGGCTGTTAAGAATATTATGGAAGGGGTGGGGCGGAGCCAAAATGGCAACAAGAAAGGATCGAGTCTTAGGCACTCTCTGATAAAACTTATAAACTAAGGACTCTAAATAAACTTTCGAGAGACAGAACCCACAAAGGGACCCAGTGAGGCAGTTCTCCTACTCAAGGTAACCTGGAAAAGAGCAGAAAGGCTCTGCTCCCCCAGGTTGGAGGGGTGGCTCGCCAGAGGGGTGGCCCGTCAGAGCGAAATAACTTCAGCCTCCTGGAGGCAGCCCCAGGGCACTGGGAACCCCAGCTCACAGCAGTGGGGGAGTCTCTGGAGCTACACCCTGGGGCTCACCGGGCACAAAGTGGGGGAACAGTGGTGGGGGGGGGCCTCTGCCAGAGTGAGCACGTGGAGCCCAGCCCTCAGGGCACACAGCAAGCGTCATGGATTTTCAGCAGCCCAGATCCAGGAACAGAAACAGGCTGAGCCAGTAAGCAAGAACCCTCAGGGCATGAGCCCATTAAACAGAGAGGGGAATGAAGAGAGACTGCAGAGCTCTGTCCTCTGCCCCTGGAACAGGACTCTGGGGCTCTGACCACATTCAGAACCTGATTGTAGTCTAGGCCCCCCATAGAACAGCAGGCCCCCCCCCACCTCAGCCCCATGGCAGGGGGGGCGCATATGGGCATTCACAGACCAGGAGGGAGGACAGAGCCTCACACACTGAGACCCTTGTGGGAGTGTCCCAAAAGCTCAGGAAGCCCCCCAAAACCAGGCCCAGGTGGGGAAAATGAGCAAGCAGAGAAATAAGAGGAACACCATTGAGAAATATTTTGCAAATGAGCCAAAGAAGGATCAAAACACTCAGTCTGAAGATGAGGAAGCACAAGCTCCTGCATCTAAAGACTCCAAGAAAAACAGAAATTGGGATCAGGCTATGCAGAGCTCAAAAAAAAAAAAGACTTTGAAAATCAAATGAGGGAGTTAGAAGAAAAACTGGGAAAAGAAAGGAGAAAGATGTAGGAAAAACATGAAAATGAAGTTAGCAGCTTAGTCAAGGAAATCCAAAAAAATGCTGAAGAAAATAGCATGCTAAAAACCAGCTTAGGTCAAATGGATAAAGCAGTTCAAAAAGTTATTGAGAAGAATGCTTTAAAAAGCAAAATTGGTCAGATGGAAAAAGAGATAAGAAAACTCTCTGAGGAGAACAAATCCTTCAAACAAAGAATAGAATTCAGGGAGATTGATGAATTTACCAGAAATCAGGAATCAATACTTCAATACCAAAAAAATGAAAAATTACAAGAAAATGTGAAATATCTCATTGAAAAAACAACTGATATGGAAAACAGACTTAGGGAAGATAATTTAAAAATTATTGGAATACCTGAAAGTCATGATCAGGAAAAGATCCTTGACATCATTTTCAAAGAATTACTACAGGAAAATTACCCTGATATCCTAGAAGCAGAGGGCAAAATAGAAATGGAGAGAATCCACCAATCTCCCTGAGAAAGAGATCCCAAAAAATCAGCCCCTAGGAATATTATAGCCAAGTTCCAGAACTCCCAAGTCAAAGAGAAAATATTACAGGCGGCCAGAAGGACACAGTTCAAATATCATGGAGCTGCAATCAGGATCTCACAGGACTTAGCAACAACTACATTAAAAGCTTGTAGGGCATGGAATACAATATACCAGAAGGCAAAAGAGCTTAGAATGCAGCTAAGAATGAACTACCCAGCAAGGCTGAATGTCCTCTTCCAGGGAAAAAGATGGACTTTCAATGAACCAGGGGAATTTCAAATGTTCCTTTTGGAATGGCCAGAGCTGAACAGAAGGTTTGATCTTCATATACAGGACTTGGGTGAAGCATAGAGAATGGAGGAGAAAGGGAAAATATGAGGGACTTAATGATGATGAACTGCATGTATTCCTGCATAGAAAAATGACACTGATAATACTCATATGAACCTTCTCAGTTAATAGAGCAGGTATAGGGAGCTTTTATAGTTGAAGCACAGGAGAAAGCTGAATTAGAAGATAAAATATAGTGTAAAAATGGAGTCAATAGAAAAAAGGGGAAATGTAATAGGAGAAAGAAAAAGGAGAGGGGGAATAGGCCAAAATATTTCATATAATAAGATTTTTTCTTTATTCCTATAAGCTATTGCAATGATATGGAAGGGGGGAGGCAAGGGGGAATGAGGGAACCTTTGCTCTCATGAGAGGTGGCTAGGAGAGGAAACAGCATATATGCTCAATTGGGTATAGGCATCTGGAGTAAGAAGGAGGGGGGCGCAGGGGGAAGGGGTGGGCATGTGAATAAAGGAGGAGAGGATGGACCATGGGAGGAGAGTGGTAAGATATCACACATCTTCTTTTTTAACTTCTTGCAAGGGGCTGGGATTGGAAGGCCTGTCCAGGACCATAGGGCCAGGTGGAGGCTAGGCCTCAGGGGTGGTATGCGGACTCAGGGCCTCTTGGCCCCAGGGCCAGGGATCTGTCTGCTGTGCCACTCAGCTATCCTACAGCAGAGTCGGAGTGAAAGGAGAGAGAAAATATAGTACATGGTAGTGGAAAAATAAGAAAGGAGGGAGTTGCAATCAGCAATGGCAAAGGTGGAAAAATGTGGAAGTAACTTTTGCAATGGACTTACCATAAAGAGTGTGATCCACCCATGACAGAGTTGTTGATGTTGGAACAAAGACTGAAGCACATTTTTTATTATTATTATTATTATTTGGGGGAGTGTGAAGGGCAAATAGGGCTGGGTGGCCTGCCTGGAGATGCATACCAGGGTGATCGTTGGTTGTCTGAGGCCAGATTTGGACCGGGGTGCTCCTGGCTCAAGGGCCAATGCTCTGTCCACCACCCAGCCACCCCTACTATTTTACTATTTTATTTTATTTTGGGTCTTTTTTTTCCTTCTTTTTGGTTTTTGCAGGGCAGTGGGGATCGGGTGGCTTGCATGTCACATGGCTGGGTGATTGTTGGGTCTACGGCGCCGGATGTGGGCTCAGGTGCTCGTGGCTCCAGGGCTGGTGTTTCGTCTATTTCACCACCTGGCCATACCTACAATTATTACTATTTTTTTTAATTTTAATTTTTTTCTCTCCCCTTTACTTTATCGCTCAAGCAAGTCTATTTTTATGGGGGGAGGGGTTATTTCATTTACTCTTAAACAAGAATATTTTATTAATGTAAAACAAAAACATTTGTACAAAATGAGAATAAAAAAAATAAAAAAAGAAATTATGAGAAGCCAGACATAAAAGAAGCACAAAAAGACTTTCATGAGCTGATGCTGAGTGAAGTGAGCAGAACCAAGAGAACATTGTTCACATTAACAACAACATTGTGAGATGATTAGCTGTGATGGATGAAGCTCTTTTCAGCAGTTCAGAGATCAAGGACAATCCTGAGAGACTTATGGAAAATGCAATCCACATCCAGAGGAAAAACTAAGGAGTCTGAATGTTGAGCAAAATATATTATTGCTCATTTCTAAAGACTTCTTTTATGGTTTTTTTCTTTCTTAACTCATGATTTCCCTGCATTGGTTCTAATTCCTTTTTCACAATAGGACTAATATGGAAATAGGTTAAACATGATTGTGCATGTACAATCTATATCAGATTGTTTACTGCCATGGGGAGAGGGGATTGAAAAATGAGGAACTGATAAATTTGCAAATGGATGAATGTTGAAAATTGTCTTTGGAAGTAATTGGAAAAGTAAAATAAAATAAAAAAAAAGAATACTATTGGGGGCAGCTAGGTGATGTAGTAGATAGAACACCAACCCTGGAGTCAGGAGGACCTGAGTTCAAATCCTACCTCAGATACTTATCATTTAGTTGTCTTTACTTGGGCAAGTCACTTTACCCTATTGTTTTGCAAAAAAAAAGAATACTATGGAGAGAACTGATGGTGTCTGAATACAGATTGATGCATACTATTTTTTTTTACTGTATTTTTCTTAAGGTTTCTTTTTTTATTTGGGGAAGGGGGATGTGTGATTATTGTGGTAATTTTTTCATGACTACATGAAAGGTAAGTTTATTTGAATGATTAGAAGAGTGTAGTGCTATTTCTAACCTATATCAAATAACTTGCTTTCTCTGTGAGGGGGGCTGGGGTAGTAGGAAGGGAGAGAATTTGAAATTCAAGGTTTTAAAAGTGAGTGTTGAAATTTGTTTTTGCATGAAATGGGGAAAAATAAAGTAGAATTAAATTAAATTGATTAAAAAGAAAAAAAAGAATATTATGGAAGGGGGTGGAGCCAAGATGGCAACAAGACAGAATCCTCTCTTAGGCGCTCTCTCATAAAACTTATAAAATAAGGACTCTAACTAAATTTTCAAGAGACAAAACCCACAGAGGGACCCAGTGAGGCAGTTCTCCTACTCGAGGTAACCTGGAAAAGAGCAGAAAGGCTCTGCCCCCCCAGGTTGGAGGGGTGGCCCGCCACAGGGGTGGCACACCAGAGCAAAAGATCTTCAGTGTCCTGGAGGAAGCCCCAGGGAGCTGGGAGCCGAGGCTCACAGCAGCTGGGGGAGTTTCCTGACTTACACCCCAGGGAGCATTGGGCACAACTTGGGGGAACAGCAGGGGACCTCTGCCAGAGCAAGCACATGAAGCCCAGCCCCCACGGCACACAGCAAGCAGTGTGGCCAAGGCAGTCCACATCCAGGAAACAGAAGCAGGCAGAGCCAGTAAGCAGGAGCCCACAGGGCATGAGCCCACTGAACCTAGGGAGGGGAGTGAAGAGAGACTGGGGCACTCTGCCCCCGGAACAGGACTCTGGAGCTCTGACCACATTCAGATCCTGATCGCAATCTAGGTCCCCCCCATAGAACTGCAGCCCCCCCCCCCCCCGCAACTCAGCTCCGGGGCAGGGGGGGGGTGCTTATGGTCATTCACAGACCAGGAGGGAAGACAGAGCCTCACACACTGAGATACTCATGGGAGTGTCCCAAAAGCTCAGGAAGCACCCCCAGAACCAGAGCAGGCTTAGGCTAGGAAAATGAGCAAGCAGAGAAAAAACAGGAACACCATTGAAAAATATTTTGCCTGTGAGCCCAAGAAGGATCAAAATACTCAGTCTGAAGATGAGGAAGCACAAGCTCCTGCATCTAAAGACTCCAAGAAAAACAGAAATTGGGATTAGGCTATGACGGAGCTCAAAAAAGACCTTGAAAATCAAATGAGGGAGTTAGAAGAAAAACTGGGAAAAGAAAGGAGAGAGATGCAGGAAAAACATGAAAATGAAGTCAGCAGCTTAGTCAAGGAAATCCAAAAAATGCTGAAGAAAATAGCATGCTAAAAACCAGCTTAGGTCAAATGGATAAAGCAGCTCAAAAAGTTATTGAGGAGAAGAATGCTTTAAAAAGCAGAATTGGCCAGATGGAAAAAGAGATAAGAAAGCTCTCTGAGGAAAACAAATCCTTCAGACAAAGAATAGAACTCAGCGAGATTGCTGAATTTATGAGAAATCAGGACTCAATACTTCAAAACCAAAAGAATGAAAAATTAGAAGAAAATGTGAAACATCTCATTGAAAAAACAACTGATATGGAAAACAGATTTAGGAAAAATAATTTAAAAAATCACTGGAATAACTGAAAGTCATGATCAGGAAAAGAGCCTTGACATCATTTTCAAAGAATTACTACAGGAAAATTGCCCTGATAACCTAGATACAGAGGGCAAAACATAAATGGAAAGAATCCACAGATCCCCCCGAGAAAGAGATCCCAAAAAAACAACCCTGAGGAATATTATAGCCAAGTTCCAGAACTCCCAAGTCAAGGAGAAAATATTACAGGCGGCCAGAAGGACACAGTTCAAATATCATGGAGCTGCAATCAGGATCTCACAGGACTTAGCAACAACTACATTAAAAGCTTGTAGGGCATGGAATACAATATACCGGAAGGCAAAAGAGCTTGGAATGCAACTGAGAATCAACTACCCAGCAAAACTGAATGTCCTCTTCCACGGAAAAAGATGGACTTTCAATGAACCAGGGGAATTTCAAATGTTCCTGTTGGAATGGCCATAGATGAACAGAAGGTTTGATCTTCAAATACAGGACTCAGGTGAAGCATGGAGATTGGAGGAGAAGGGGAAAATATGAGGGACTTAATGATGATGAACTGCGTGTATTCCTGTATAGAAAAATGACATTGATAATACTCATATGAACCTTCTCAATTAACAGAGCAGGTAGAAGGAGATTTTATAGATGAAGCACAGGAGAAAGTTGAATTTGAAGATAAAATATGGTGTAAAAATGGAGTCAGTAGAAAAAAGGGAAATATAATAGGAGAAAGAAAAAGGAGAGGGGGGGAATAGGCCAAGATATTTCATGTAATAAAATTTTTCTTGATTTCAATGAGCTATTGCAATGATATAGAAGGGGGGAGGCAGGGGGGAATGAGGGAACCTTTGCTCTCATCAGAGGTGGCTAGGAGAGGAAACAGCATATATGCTCAATGGGATATAGGCATCTGGAGTAAGAAGGAGGGGGGCGCAGGGGGAAGGGGTGGGGATGTGAGTGATGAAGGAGAGGACAGACCATAGGGGGAGAGTATATAATGCATTTTCTTTTTTATTTCTTGCAAGGGGCTGGGATTGGATGGCCTGTCTGAGACCATAGGGCCAGGTAGATGCTAGACCTAAGGGGTGGTATGGGGACTCAGGGCCTCTTGGCCACAGAGCCAGGGTTCTGTCTGCTGCACCACTCAGCTACCCTACAGCAGAGTCGGAGTGAAAGGAGAGAGAAAATATAGTACATGGTAGGGGAGAAATATGAAAGGAGGGAGTTGGGATCAGCAATGGCAATGGTGGAAAAATTTGGAAGTAAATTTTGTGATGGACTTTATCATAAAGAATGTGACCCACCCACGGCAGAGTTGGTGGTGTTGGAACACAGACTGAAGCACATTTATTATTATTATTTTGGGGGGGGCAGGGCAAATGGGGCTGGGTGGCCTGCCTGGGGCAGCATAGCAGTGTGATCATTGGGTGTCTGAGGCCGGATTCGGACCTGGGTGCTCCTGGTTCAAGGGCCAGTGCTCTGTGTGCCACCCAGCCGCTCCTACTATTATTACTATTTTATTATATTTTGGGTCTTTTTTTTTCTTTTTATGGTTTTTGCAGGGCAGTGGGGTTGGGGTGGCTTTCATGTCACACAGCTGGGTGATTGTTGGGTGTGAGGGGCCAGATATGGGCTTGGGTACTCCTGGTTTCAGGGCTGGTGCTCTGTCCACTGCGCCACCTGGCCACACCTACAATTATTACTATTATTTTTTTTCATTTTCATTTTCATTTTTTTCTGTCCCCTTTATTGCTCAAGCAAGTCTACATTTTTTTGGGGGAGGGGGTATTTTGTTAATTCTTAAACAAGAATATTTTATTAATGTATCAAAACATTATTTCTACAAAATGAGAATAAATAAATATAAAAAAGAATGCTATGGAAGTATTCAGCCCATCTCTCTAGGATCATGTACCAATCACTAATCAAAGTGAATCTATCAGCATTGAAATGCTGAGACATGCTTTAAGTTCTTGGCCCATAAATAGCCTTCGGGACTCATAAAAACACTTTGAATTGTTATTATCCACCAAGAAAACTGAATGTCATCTGCCTTCTTATTGAGTCAAAAATCCTGCATCTCTCTCTAAACTTCATTTATATTTTACTTTTAATGCTATCAAATGCTGCCTTCTTAGAAATGGATGAAGTATCCCACTGATGAACTCCTGTGGAGTTCTTGTTTTTCATTTACAAACTTCTATATTTCCCCATTATTTTCATCAAACCAGGCTTGATGTTTGCTAATGTTCTGACCCAGATGAGCAAATGCAGTGCTGCACACCAAACCTCTGAAAGCTGTCTGCTCCTTTTCTGCTTCACTGTCGCAAACTGTATAATGACTCAATTTTTTGTCCAAGTTAACAACAAACTGTTCCCACTCAGAAGCATCTTAATCTCTTGACAAGGCAGTTAAGTAGATAGAGCACTGGCCTTGGAGTCAGGAGGATGGGAGTTTGAATCCAGCCTCAGAGACTTGATACTAACTGTGTGATCTTGAGCAACTTGATTGTCTCTCAACCAGGGATATTTCCTGTTGTCCTGATTCATATATGGTCACTGGACCCAGATGACTCTGGAGGAGAAAGATGAGGCTTATGACCTAACCAGCACTCCCTCACTTATGGCATATACCAAGAATGAACGACAAACACCATCATCATCATCATCATCATCATCATGATCAGTTTCTTGATATTAGTTCTTCTGTTGGTCATTTTGCCTTAGGGCCTCTGATTCCACTGAATTTAGCTTGGAGAGGATGAGTCTATGATCAGTACAGCATTCTATATCCCATATTGCCTACATCACTCTCACATCCTGTCAGTCCCTTCTCCTGGTATCACACATCTATTAGATGCCAATGTTTGCTGCAAGGAAGTTTTATTGCATTTAGGTAAACAGAAGACAGTGGGAGTGATGAGAATCATGAACTGCACATGTCTTCAGTTGTAAGTGAGCTTTACTGTTGCTGTTTCCAATTTAACTTTCTGAAGTACTCCCACCCATTTCTGGTAGTCTGAGACTACTCCAGCATTAAAGTCACCTCAAATTATAAATTTGACATCATTTGGTACATTGATGATAAGGGTCTCCTGGTATTCACAATTTTTTTTCTCTAACCTCATCAGTATTTGTCATGGTAGGAGTATAGGCAGTAATGGTGATGCCATAGAGTTTCCTTGTAAGTGGCAATCACATTGTCATGATTTTGTCATTCACTTCAAGCAAGTTTGTTGACTAGATTAATTTTGATTGCAAAACCTATTCTAGTTTCACAGAGCTCCCCTTCACTGTGGCCATTCCATAAAAATGTGTATCCAGCTCTGACTTCAGTAAACTGACTTTATTTCATTCAGGGCTGCTATTTGGATGTGACACCTTCTGAGTTCTCTTGCAACAAAAGCTATTTGTCTTTCAAGTCTATTGGATCTTGTGTTTTCTATAAGTGGTTGCACATTCCATTTACCAATGTTGACTAGAATCATTTTTGTAAAAGTTTTTGTACATTTTTTTGTGTTTTGACCAAAATGGTATCCCCACTTGCTGCGGTAATCAGGCCAGGGCTGGGTAATTAGAGCACTTTCACTTTTCTAGTCCCATCCTCACATCAGTGAGGTGAGCAGTGCATTTCTTTTGTTGTTTTTTAGGTTTTTTTGCAAGGCAATGGGGTTAAGTGACTTGCCCAAGGCCACACAGCTAGGTAATTATTAAGTGTCTGAGGCCGCATTTGAACCCAGGTACTCCTGACTCCAAGGCAGGTGCTCTATCCACTGTACCACCTAGCCGCCCTGAGCAGTGTAATTCTTAAAAAGTCTCCTCTGATACCCAGAGGACTGTAGTATCCCACTGCTGCTTCCAGTGAGGAGACAACGTTATGGCCAATGTTGCCTTGTGTAGGATTGTGATTTATAACTCCCAGTGTATCTGTACCTGCTGCTTGTCACTTGCCTGTTATAGAACTCTGAGATAGGAATGGTAAAATGGTATAGGTGATGTCTTTTGATTCATACCTGTTAGATTTAAGTGAAGCAGAGTTGCATGAAGTTGCAGGCCTTACTCTACCTTCCGAGGTCATCACAGTCCAGTGGCAAGACAGAGTCAAGACAACTTGTAATGGATCTAGCCAAAGTGGATTACCTTAGAGTCTGATGTCTGATCAAGCTCTCAAGGCTCCACAGCACCTTCTTTAGCTTCCTTCTTGGTCATCGGAATGAATTATTCTCATCCACCCATACCACTAGAGGAGTCTTCATGTACTTGAGAAAGACAGACCCCAAACCCCTGAGAGGCTTGAGATTTTCTTGGTTACCCTCAACCCCATTTAGACTATTGAAAAAATGGTTAACTGCAGTGTGAGTAATGTGAATGCTACAGCCTCTTGGAGTGACAGGTGAAAGAGAGATGGGTGGCTCAGGTGGACATCAAAGGTGGAAAATAACCTTACCAAAACCTCAGCAGTCATCAAATTGGAAATACTAGTCTTCCTTGAACATACCCATATCCCAATGGCTATTATAAACACAGAGAATAAAGGGAAGACTGATAAATTAATGTTGGGTGAAATAAGCAGAACCAAAAAAAAATAAAGATACAATGACTTCAACAATGAAATTAACAACAAAAATCAAAATTATACTGATGAAACCTGGCCTTAAAGAAGACATATGAGAATAATCTCTCTTCTCTTTGCTTCTTTGCAGAGGTGGAAGAAATAGGGAAAACATTAGATATTTATTATTATTATTATTATTTTTATATTATTTTATATTATTTTTTATATATTATTTTATATTTCATTTATTATATTTATTATTATTTATTATATATTATTATTAGATATTAGATATTTTTCCTATATGCTATTTTATTTTGTGGAAAAGTTTTTCCTCCTCTTCTTTTTCTGTGGTATGGAGTGGGGAGAAAGATACATTGTAAAATGTAAGTCATATAAGAAGAAAATATATCAATTAAAATAATTTTAAGAAGAAATAGAAATGATGTTATTGTCTTTTTATCTATTCCCTCTAACATGACTTTTTGTCAATAAATTCTTTAAGTATGTTAAGTTGTAATTGTTTCAACTGTGCACCATACATTTTCCTTTTTAATATTTTTAGTATATTATTTATTTGGATCTATAGTCCTATAACTTGTTTATCTATAGTAATGCATGCTTTTTTCTACTCTTTTTTTCCTACTCTTCTCTCATGCTGCCTTCCACCTAAAGTCTCTATTTGAGGATTTATTTCTAACAGAGCTAATGCATTAGGGCTCAAAGTCATTCACACACAAGCATAGAAATGGAGATTTAGAAGGAATAGTCCTTTCAAATGGATAGCTTGTGTAAGAATGCAATTATACTATCCTTTCCCTACTAGGAACAGTTGTATTTAATAACTCTGAGAGCAACAATTATCTTAAAACTTCTTATGTAGTTTAGCCTTCTAGATGTAGGAGGAGGAACTCTACAATACTGTTTATCCATTCAGAAATGGAGATTCCCTGCCCCATCACTGATAGGAACACACACACACACACACACACACACACACACACACACACACACACACAAACACACGAAAAAGCTGAGAAAATGGGTAAAAATTTTATTTAGAAATTTCCTTAAAATTATAAAAGTTACTATGAGGACTAGAGATATATTTTAGATTTCTTAACTTGGAATATAAATATATAATGTCCTTTAATCCAAAAGGAAAAAAGTAGTTGCCCTGATTTATCAATTTTCATCTTAATGAAGTCCAATTATTTTTTCTCATAGAAGTGTTTTTTATTTTATTTTTAATTTATGGAATAAAACAAACATTCCAATATTATACTATAATAAAGTAAATGATTGTACATTAAACTGTAAATCTACTATACACAACTTGCTATTCCTTCAAATAACAAAATCATTCTATAAATTTATTTTCTTTTTCTTTTCTCCACCCAGTGATGGCTAACATTAGTCACAAATACGAACATATATGTATATATATATATATGTGTGTGTGTGTATTTATATATACATACATACAAATATAAGTGTACATGTATATAAGTGTGAAATTATTCTATACATATTTCTCTTCATCAGTTTTTTCTATGGATACAGATAGGGTCTTTCTTCATGTGTCCTTTATAGGTATTTTGTTAATTTGTAATAGAAAAATAATATTCCCTCAAAGTAATTTTTAAAACAATTATTGCTATCACTGTATATAAAGTTCTCTTGGTTCTACTCAGCTTACTCTTCATTATTTTGTCCAAACTTTTCCATGTTTTTCTAAAATCATTGTATTCATTTCTTATAGCACAGTAGTCCATCAAAATTATATACCACAGCTTGCTCAACCATTACTCAGTTGATAGACATCCTTGAAATTGCTACCACAAAGAGAGCTGCTATAAATATTCTAGAACATATAGATTCTTTTCCTTTTTCTCTAATCATCTTTTGAAATAGATCAAGTGGTAGTATTATTGGGTCAAAGAGAAGAGGTAGTTTAATAACTCTTAGGGCATAATTCCAGATCACTCACCAAAAATGGTTGAATGATTTCACAATTTCACCAACGATGAATTAATGTCCCAATTTTCCTACATACTCTCCAAATGCCAATCTGGCAGTTATAAAATGATATCTCAAGGTTGTTCTAATATGCATTTCTCTAGTTAATAATTGCAGAGCATTTCTTTTTGGCTATAAATTGTTTTATAATAGTTTTAAAGTAGTTTAATTTTAAATGTTCTTTTATCCATAACTTGTGTAAATGTATACATGTGTATAACTGTATTTGTGATTCATAGCACAACCAATAATGATTCATGGTCTCATTTCATTTTATTTGATTCAAGTAGACATGTTTTCTATCAGTGGTTATTCTCTAAATCAATTTGTAGATAATTAAATCTTAACATGGTTCCCCTATTCATGCTATCCATGAGTATATTTTTATCTCTTATTACTGCAAGGAGAGATGGAATTTTAGGTCTTCTGAGATATTGGAGAATATAAAGCCAAATCTTAATAGCTAAAGATTGTAGATAATTGAAGAGTGAACTACCAATTGTGATTTTATGATTACTCCAAAAATCAAAACATTTGATGAAAAAGGTATATTTAGACAAGGCAAAATGAAGAAACAAAAATAACATTTTTGTTTCTTATTTTTGAAAATACAAAACATCCTTTTATTTGTAATGTATCATGAATAATTATATTCACTTCACTATTTTATACTGATTTTGATATATAACTTAATATACTTGCTTTCACTTTGAATCTTGAGATAAGAATGGGTCAAAATGTGATTGTATCCTATGATCAGAGGGTCCTGGTATGTTATCATAACAAAAGAAAGGTTGTGGTTTCAGGACATTAACTGTCTACCTAGAAACTTTGCAGACTCGATGATATCCCAGCACAAAACACACCCTGTTGTGTCTTATTGCTTAAATATTCCCACTTCTAAAATTACCATTACACCACTGGGGGTGAATGAATACAAGATTACAATTTCAATTTGACAGTTTTAAAGGAAATAGCATAGGGATTTAATTAGACCCTCTCCATGTGCTTCATTGATTCTCAGATGGGTTTTCATTCTAGCATAAGCAGATGTGGATTGTAATGTAGGAGTTAGCTTTCCTTGTATACTTAGCTGGATGATTCAAATCAGTAAAACAACCAACAGTTAGCAGGCTCAACTGCAAATTTTTTAAAAAGTAGTTTGGTTTGGTATCAAAGAGAACTCTTTCCCTACCCTTTCCTTACTTTCTACATGATGTTAAAATCACAGATAAAATAGTCTTAAGAGTAACCAGTTTTTTTTTTCCTTTGACTATGCTAATAGTTGAACAAATTAGCTGTCTGGAGATTTTCAGCATTGATAACCACAGACTCCTTTACTTTTTCAGAAGGAAAATATTTTCTTTAATATGAAATGTAACTGAGGAAGATAATTTAAATTAACATTTTTTAGAGTTAGAAAGCAAGTTATCTACATTACCTAATTGATACCTTCTGGGCTAGGTATTACTATATCTTCTTGTTACAAATGAGGAATTAAGATAACTTTCAAGTGAGTGGCAGAGATGGGACCTGAGTTCAGGTAGTTGAACCAGGTTTCTGCTTTCTGTCATGCTGCCTCACAATAAAAAGTTCATGATCAGAATTAGATAATGAAATTCTTAGTAGAGAAATTAATTATTACAACTTGTTTAAGAAGTCATGATGCTTTCTAGAAATTCTAACATTTTTCTCAAAGTTTTTTAAGAATCTCCTATTTCTTTTGGTTTTTTTTTTAGTTTTTTTTTGCAAGGCAAATGAGGTTAAGTGGCTTGCCCAAGGTCACACAGCTAGGCAATTATTAAGTGTCTGAGACTGCATTTGAATCCAGGTACTCCTGACTCCAGGGCCAGTGCTCTATCCCCTGTGCCACCTAGCTGCCCTAAGAATCTGGTATTTCTTGAGAGTTGATTCAGGAGGCAGATTACCAGTTACACAAAAATAAAAGTTCAGAGATGTGATGCAAATTGGCTCCTCTAGCATATATGATACACTCAGGAGACAGTAGTCAAATCCTAATAGAGGATGATGTGCATGGCAGTTGTTATGATATTGGAAACTAATTTTAGGTTATTTCTTTTCAAATAAACAATTTTAAGTTCCCATTAAAGGAAAGGTTCTATAATACTCATATTTGATAATAGAAGTACATCATTCCAAAGGAAGGATATCACACTATATTTGTTCTTGTTCTCCAGTTATTTCAGTCATGAATGACTCTTTGTGATTGCATTTGGAGTATTCTTAGTAGAGATACTGGAGCAGCTTACTATTTCCTTCTCATTTTATAGGAAGGCAGCTGAGTGGCCTAGTGAATAAAGTACTGGTCTTGGAATCAGGAGAATAAGAGCTTGCATGTGGTCTCAAACACTTGACATTATCTGTGTGACTTTGGGCAAGTCACCTAACCCTGACTGCCCTTGCATCCAAAGCTCTCTGCAGCCGTTCCAATTAATATCTGGCCCCTGGATCCAGGTGATTGTGGAGGAGAAGGTGAGGTTTGTAACATAACACAGCTCCCTCCTCACTCAAATCCAATTCATATGTTTGTCATGGAATCACCTCCCTGATGTCATGGTCTTCTACTAGAATAAAGATTGCCTAGGATCACACAACTATTAAGTGTCTGAGGCTGATTTGAACTCACAAAGATGAATCTTCCTTTATTCTTCCTTAGCACTCTACCCATTGAAGTCAACTAGCTGCTGTATCAGACTATATATAAGACGCAGTACTTAACAACCAATAATCAGAAAGATGTTGTTTTCTTTAAATGATAATGGAAAGAAGAAGGACCTGAGGAAAAAAGTTTTAAAAAATATTCAATTCCATCTAATAACATCCCCAAGGCTCTAGTCAGGGTCACTGTTTTATATAGCAAAAATAATTTTAAAATTTTATTTTTATGACTTTTATTTCTTAATATATTTGTTTTCCTTCTCCTTCTCGTTGCCTGTAATGAACATTTGAAAAGAAAGTTCAGCAAACCAACCCATATATCAATTATTAGAAGTATTTCTGATATTCTGTACTCATTCCTCACTCTTCACCTTTTGCACTGAGAGAAAGAAAGGGGTTATACTTGATCATTTCTAATTCTACAGTGTTCCGTTTCATTTTTTTCTGTTTATGTTTTTGTAAATATTATACATGTGACTTTCTTGGTGCTACTTACTTCCTTTGGTCCTTTAAATTCTTCATTAGATGCATTAATATTCTTTTACAAATATGTACAATGTATTATTATTTAGCTGTTCTCTACCTGGTTTGTTTTCAGTATTTGCTATCACACAAAATGTTGTTATATTTTTAGTGAATATGGAACAATTCTAGTTTTGATATCCTTTGGGCATCTGACTGGCAATGGACATTTGGATCAAAGATTATGGACATTGTATACACTTTCTTAGAAATATTCTAAAGAACTTTCTAAAATGACTGCACTAATTCATGGTTATGCTAGCTGTTCATTAGTGTGATTCTCACTGCCAAATTTTGTTATTTCTATCTTTTATATATTTGCCAATTTTCTATGTGTGAACTAAAATCTGAGAATTATTTTGCATTCTATTTTATTATTTGTAATTCACAGCAACTTTTCATATAGTTGTTAATAATTTACAATTTTTCTTTGGAGAATTATTCATATATTTTGACCACTTATACATTGGGAAATGATCTTTGACCTTTATACATTTCCTATATATTAAATTTAATTAGAAATAGGTGATATTCTTTGTTCCCCAAGTGACCATTACCCTTTTAATCCTAGCTTCATTGATTTTGCTTATATGAAAGCTTTTCAATTTCATGGAATAAAAATTATCTTTCTTTCATTTTGTAGTTAACCTTATACCTTATTTGGTTAAGAAGTCTCCAAGCCATAACTCAAATGTTCTTAATTCCAATGTCTTCATATATACCTATAAATATATGCATATACATGCAAACATATATATATATGTATATATATATATATACATATATATATATGAAATGTCCAAGATATATATTCATTTGAGATAAATATGACGTAAGGTACAAAATGGAAATCTACATCTAATTTCTGTTAAAACTTTTAAAAGTTATCCTAACTATTCTTGCCAACTATGGAGTCTTTCCAAGTTTTTACGTTCATGGATTTGTCATAAATAATAAAATTTTATTGTTTCTGATTTTTTCTTTTCTATTGTTACACTGACCCACTTTTCCATTTTTTTATCCTTTACTAAATGGGGTACCAAAATCACTTAAGGAGTAGCAGTTTTCAATAAATACAGGGCAATATGCATTCTCAGGGTAGAGAGGTAAAGGAGAAAAGCCCTTTAGTTTTCCATTTATGTGAGAACAATGATTTAATATTTTCTTTTATTTATTTTCTACTATTAAAGATCTGTATAATGTTGAAAATTTGAGTTATGTTCCAAATTTGGCTATTGTTTGCTTCAAGACATTAGGAATGAGATGCTTTAAGCTAAATTTATCTTTTTTCCAAAAAGTTTAGTAGCAGAGTTTCCAGAATCTTAGAAGGTTTGTGAGCTTGTTCATATAGGTATTCTTTCTAAAAGTGCTTATCAGAACTACTCTTGCCTTCTCATACTGAGGATTTTCTCCATCTTTTCCCATAAATTGTCCTTGGAGGAAGTTTTCCCAACATACTGAGAGCCTTCTTTTAGACCTTTGTAACATTATTTGGACACCACTGAATCATTCAATCTGCCTATCTACTTTTCTTAATTATTTAGTCTTGACCTACACTTTTATCAGAAAAGTGAGGTGACAATAAGGAAAGATCCCCTACCAATGTAGGTCTGCATTTTTTTAATTCTTATCTTAAAGAATTGCATTGGGGCACTTAGATATTATGATATGACTAGAGTCATAAAGCTATTGTGTGCCAGTAGTAGGACTTGAATTAGGGCATTTTGAAAAGGAAGCTAGCATATATCTCAAATGCCTCACTAACCTTGTAGTTACACACTTCTGCAAATATGACATAGATGACCTGGATTTTTTTTTAACTCTGTGACTAGCAAACTTCAAACTTTGGCAAGTTCTTTTAGCCTGGGAAGGCTTCAAACATGTTCTTAATAATAGACTATGTCTTCTGTACTAGGACCAGTCTAATTAAGAAAATAGGGAGAAACTTCAGCAACAGGCTATTCATTCAATGTTGAAGAGTTTTACTATGACAACTCCTTAATGGAACCACTGCTTTTCTTTCTTTAAGATTTTATTTTTTCCCCCAATCTTCCTTCTCCCTCCCCCCATAGAAGGCAGTCTGTTAATCTTTACATTGTTTCAATGGTATACATTGATCTAAGTTAAATGTGATGAGAGAGAAATCATATCCTTAAGAAAGAAAAGTAAAGTATAAGAGATAGCAGAATTACATAATAAGATAGTGGGGTTTTTTCCTCTAAATTAAAGGTAATGGTCTTTGGACTCCATGATTCTTTCTCTGGATACAGATGGTATGCTCCACAGCAGATACCCCAAAATTGTTCCTGATTGTTGCACTGCTGGAATGAGCAACCATCAAGGTTGGTCATCACCCCCCATGTTGCTGTTAGGCTATACAATGTTTTTCTGGTTCATCTTGCTTAGAATCAGTTCATGCAAATCCCTCCAGGCATCCCTGAATTCCCATCCCTACTGGTTTCTAATAGAACAATAGTGTTCCATGACATAGATATACCACAGTTGTTAAGCCATTCCCCAATTGAAGGACATTTACTTAATTTCCAATTCTTTGCCACCACAAACAGGGCCACTATGAATAGTTTTGTACAAGTGATTTTTTACCCTTTTTCATAATCTCTTCAGAGCATAGATCCAGTAGTTGTATTGCTGGATTAAAGGGTACACATAATATTTGTTGCTCTTTGGGTGTAATTCCAAATTTCTCTACAGAAAGGTTGGAAGAGTACACAGCTCCATCAATAATGTATGAGTGCCCCAGATTTCCCACAACCCTTCCTACAGTGATCATTGTCTTTTCTGGTCACATTGGTCAGTCTGAGAGGTGTTAGGTGGTATCTCAGAGATGCTTTAAAAGCCAAATCTTTAATAAGTAGTGATTTAGAGCAATTTTTCATATGAATATGGATTGCTTTGATTTCCTCATGTGTATATTGCCTTTTCATATCCTTTGACAATTTGTCAATTGGGAATGACTTTTTTTTTTGAAAATTTGACTCAGTTCTCTGTATATTTTAGAAATGAGTCCTTTGTCAGAAATACTAGTTGTAAGAATTCTTTCCCAATTTACTACATTTCTTTTGATCTTGGTTACAGTGGTTTTATCTGTGCAAAACTTTTAAAATTTAATGTAATCAAAATTTCTAGTTTGTTTTTAATGATTTATCCATCTCTTCCTCAGTCATAAACTGCTTCCCTTTCCATAGATCTGATAGTTAAACTACTGCTTGATCTTCAAGTTTGCTTATAATATTGTTTTTTATGTCTAAATACTGTATCTGTTTTGATCTTATGTTGTATAGGGTGTGAGGTGTTGGTCTAATCTAAGTTTCTTCTGTACTAACTTCCAATTTTCTCAGCAGTTTTTATCAAAGAGAGAGTTTTTATCCCAATAGCTGGACTCCTTGGGTTTATGAAACAGCAGATTACTATAATCATTTCCTGCTATTGCACCTAATCTATTCCACTAATCCACCACTCTATTTCTTAGCAAATAGCAGACAGTTTTGAGGACTGCTGCTTTATAATTTTACATCTGGTAGGTCTAAGCCACCTTCTTTTGCACCTTTTGTCATTGAATCCCTAGAAATTCTTGACTTTTTGTTTCTCCATATGAATTTGTTTACAACTTTTTCTAACTCATTAAAGTAATTTTTTGGAATTTTGATTGGGAGGGCACTAAACAGGTAATTTAGTTTTGTTAGAATTCTCATTTTTATTATGTTAGCTTGGCCTATCTATCCATGAGCAGTTGATGTTTGCCCAGTTATTTAAATCTGATTTTATTTGTGTGAGGTTTTGTAATTGTTTTCAACAAGTTTTTGAGTCTGCTTTGGCAGAAACTCCCAGGTATTTTATATTGTCTGAGGATACTTTGAATGGGATTTCTCTTTCTAGCTCTTTCTGTTGTGTCTTGCTAATCATATATAGAAATGTCTCAGATTTATGAGGGTTTTTTATATCCTGCAACTTTGCTAAAGTTGCTAATTATTTCTAGTAGGTTTTTTAGATGATTTTTTTGGGATTCTCTAGTTATACCATCGTGTCATCTTCAAAGAGTGAGAATTTTGTCTCTTCTTTCCCAATTCTAATTCCTTCAATTTCTTTTTCTTCTCTTATTGCTGAGGCTAACATTTCTAATATGATATTGAATAGTCGTGGTGATAATGGGCATCCTTGTTTCACCCCTGATCTTTTTTTGCGATGCCTATCCCCATTGCATATAATGCTTGTTGATGGTTTCAGATAGATATTGCTTATTATTCTAAGGAACAAACCATTTATTCCTACACTCTCTAATATTTTTAATAGGAATGGGTGCTGTGAAAGCTTATCAAAAGCTTTTTCAGCATCTATTGATATAATCATATGATTTCTGATAGGTTTGTTATTGATATAATTAATTATATTAACAGTTTTCCTAATATTGAACCAACCCTGCATCCCTGGAATAAATTCTACTTGGCCAAAGTGTATTATCCTAGTGATAACTTGTAATCATTTTGCTAAGATTTTATTTAAGATTTTAGCATCTATATTCGTCAGGGAGACAGGTCTATAATTTTCTTTCTCTGTTTTAACTCTTCCTGGTTTAGGAGTCAGCATCATATTGTTGTCATAGATGGAACCACTGTTCTATCTGTTTATGTTTTAAAATGCTCAGATGGAAAGTATTTAATTCTTTCTTTCTTAAGGGTCAAGTATGGAATTATAGAAGAATAGCCAGTCAGATTATAAAATGGAGATGTTTTAGAGAAAGACTATCAGAAGGCCATAATTCTTCAAGCACAAAGACATTAAATTTCTTCAAATTTTTTATCTTTTGAGATGAGCTCAGAACTTGGGAATTCAGAATATTAAGTTATAAATGATTGAGACAAATTTTACCTGTAAAAACTAAAGATAAATATATCATTGTTTTTGCAATATTTTAAATCACATGTTGTTTAGAATTAGGAATTTAAAATTAATAGATAGTTTCGTTATTGTTGAGGAATATATTTTCAAGTGGGCTATGGAATGTCTGAGGAAAGTCTACTTAAATATCTCCTCTCCACAAAAGTCATAACTGTTCATCCAGGAGAAGGCATATAAACAAAACATAATATAACTGAACAAATTTCTATAGGACACCCTTTATAAAATAGAAATAAAAATGGAATCCTTCCTTTCCAAAGTGTTAGAACTAAGGGAGAAAAGAAAAAAACCATAAAAAATATTTGGAAAATTGAAAAGAAGTATATGTGCATAAACACACCTAAGTAGAGAACAAAGGCTCTTCCCAGCTTTAGGCAAAGGGTTATATTTTTGCCATTTAGAACTTTGTTCTTTGATTTGAAGGTTTTAGTTCCTATTAAAATCCATATATCCAAAAGAAGGTTAGCTCTGTACCTTAATATGTTTTGTAGCAAGTCATCTTCCTTTATAAGGTCTTAGGCAATTCTCTAAGGGTAATATAAAGACAATTAAAATCTCCATTAGATGAAAGGGATGCAGAACTCCAGATTTATAAGACATTAACAAGAATTGGTTTATTAGAATTTTTTCAAAATTTTGTCTAAATTTCTTCTTATATTCCTGCTCTATGCAGAGAATGATCCCATATAGTAAATAAGTTTTTAAAAAGAAAAAGAGAAAGAAAAGGAAAAAAGTATCCATATTATATTTATAATCCAAAAAGCTGACAATGTATCCCATCTTCAATCTTTCACATCCATGGAATACTGCTGCCCCTATTTCTGCAAAGATTTGGGGGAATATGTCTCATATCTCTCCTTTGGGGTCAAGCTTATTCTTTGTGATTTTGCAATAATCATTATCTGTCAGTGAATATATGTTGTGTGTATAAGGCTATCCTTACTTAACTTTGCATAAATTTATGTAAATCTTTCTGTACTCTCTATTAATCATAAACATTGTTTCTGAAGACACAATAACATTCCATTACAATCATGTATTGCTATTTGTTCAGCATTTCATCAATCTTTAGACATCCACTTTTTTCCAGTTTTTTGATACCACAAGGGGAAGAGAAGGAAGATAATACGGATTTTTATAATGCCTATTATATGTCAGGGACTGTGTAAAGTACTTTTTACAAGTGTTATCTCATTTGATCTTCATAAAATCTCTAAGAGAAAGGTGCTATTTTTCTCTCATACTTTATAGTTGAGAAAACTGAGGCAAATGGAGGGTAAGTGATTTGATCAGAGTCACATGGGTAGTCTGTGTGTCTTCCTGTCTGAAGGTTCTCCTGACCATAGGCCACACAGTTCCACCAAATGCCTCTGCCACAAAAAATACTGCTATAAGTAAGTTGTTATATATGAAGCCTTTCCTTTTTTCAATTTCTTCTTTGGCATACATGCTGGCAATAGAATGCTAGAATAAAAGGGTATGGATATTTTATCCATTAAATTTGTATAATTTCACATTACTTTCCGTAATTGTTTTACTAATTCAGTGAATTCATGTGTCTATTTTCCCAAAATCCTGCCAGTATTGAATATTGTGGTTTCTTGTCCTTGTCCTCTCAACTGGCTATAAAATAAAATATTTCTTATTAATAATTTTCAGCATTTTTCAAATGGTTGTTAATAATTTTGACTACTATTTTGAGAACAGTTGTTCTTATAATGTGACTACTTATCTATTGAGAAATAGCTTTGTCATATTTCTCTTTTTTACACACATATACATACATGTATACTATATACATACATACATACATATCTATCTATATATCTATACATATATTTCTCTCTCGGATTGAATATTATGGTATTAGCTACCAAGGGGAATATATAGGGAATAGAATGATGGATAGGGGTTCCAATAATAGCTTAAACTTTTCAGATTTGTCTGGCGCTGGATACTAACATCCCTTTAAAGTCAGCATTAAAATTATATGACTTCTACAGACTACTGAGTCTATAGTTGTTGAACTTAGTTTCTTAGCAAGAGGATTAGGGCAGATTTCTGGAAAAACATGGACTTATTTATCAGTGGTATATCCCTTGATCTCGTCTTGTGGAGAAAGAAGAGACATTTCCCAAATAATGTAAGTTTTTGGACTGAGATTTTAGGAGAGAAAGGGGTTTCCAGTTGACTTCCTATGCTCAGAATTCTGCAGAGAAGATAAGCAAGCATGTAGACCTAGAACTGGAAGGAATGAAAGTGATTAAATAAATCCATACTTTGCTTTCCATTACAACTGTAAATTATATGCACTCTCTAGGTTGATTTTCTTGCAGATCTGAGTGCAAACATTAGTGCAATGCTCTAAGTCTAGTGGACCATTTGAGTCTTTAGAAAAGAGTAGGGGCTTGTGGAAGGATAAAGGATCTCCTTTCTCTGGTCTTCTATATTTCCTTTCTAGAGGAATCTCAGTAACAGAGTGATATAATAAGTCTAGACTACGGAACCGTCTGGTAGAACTTATAAGAAAGAAAGGTAAAGAGAATTATTGTGACTATATTAGGGTTTCTGTGAATTATTATGTTTTGCGTGTTTCTATGAACTGAAATAAAAGCTATATTTAATAAAAAGACCCTTTTTCACATCTATAGAGACATAGACATGAGAAAAATTTTAAATTTTCCAGAGTGGCACCTCTCTAAGGGCACAAATTAAGACTGACTCTAAGGGTTGAAGTCCTATACCAAAGGTCACATAGGGAATCTCAAAATTTACAAATATATATATATATATATATATATATATATATATATATATTCTCTAGTTTTTTATAGCTACTCTTCTTATCAGGAGAGCATAGAGTCTTTCCCTATATTATTGCAGTAGAATTCCAATTCCTGGTTCCCTTTTGTTTCCCCTATCCCACTGTGGGTCAAGCTATATTTCAGAGTTACCGCGTTTGTCAAATCCTTACAGAAGTATAGAATCTATAATATGATAGGGAACTAATTATATCCTCACTTCTAGCAAAGAGTATTGAATTGACTGACACTCAATATTTAGGGATCTGAGACTTCCTGGGCAAAGGGAAAATGGTGATGTGAAGCTATTTGAGGAGTGTTTCCTCAAACAACTTTGAATGAAGCCTCTAAACAGACCCTAAAATGATAGAACCCACAGAAAAACAGTGAAAAAAAAAGTTTTCAACTTGGGATAACTTGGAGAACCTTCAGGAAAGTTCTTTCTCATAACAGTAAAAGGGAAGTGGGGTGGCTAGGTGGCATAGTGGATAAAGCACAGGCCTTGGAGTCAGGAGTACCTGGGTTCAAATCTGGTCTCAGACATTTAATAATTACCTAGCTGTGTTGCCTTGTGCAAGCCACTTAACCCCATTTGCCTTACCAAAAAAACCTAAAAAAAAAAAAAGAGTAAAAGGGAAGTATATCCCAGCATAGGTGTGAGAGCTTGGAAATTAATAGGAGGTTCTTAGCTGCAGCTTAGCTCAGATCCCAGCTCAGCAGGCCAGAAATACAGTAGGCCAGCAGTGAGAGTTTCAAGCCTAGTTCATAGAGTAAGATTTGAGCCCTGGAATGTTGTTGCAGTGTTGGGCTATCCTAATGCAGGGAGCAAACAAAAAAGCACCTGAGAAGCCCAAGAGGTAAGCCAGGAATGAATCCCCTGACTTCTAGAGCAAAAGATTGACACTACTACCATTGTGCACCAGTAGCAGAGATCAGCTATCAAAATGAATAAAAAAAAATTAAAAAGTGCACTAACCATAGAAAACTACTACTCTAATAGGGATGATAAAAACTCCATCTCAGAAGAGGAAAGCAGTGACAAAATGCCTATATAGGAAGCCTCAAAGGGATCTATGAATTAGTTTCAAATCCAAAAAGACCTATTGGAAGAGCTCAAAAAAAAAGGACTTTTAAAACCAAAGAAGAGAGGAAGAAGAAAAATTGAGAAAAGAAATGAGATTTTCAGGAGAATTATGAAAAATTTTGTGAGGAAAAAATACTTTAAAAGTAAAATTGAGCAACTGAAAAGGGGATATAAAAGATAACTGAAGAAGATTAAACCTTAAAAATTAGAATTGGGAAATTGGAAATTAATGACTCTATGAGATAGCATAATTCCATCAAAAAAAAAAACGAGGCTGAAAAAATAGAAGAAAATGTCAAATACTTCTTGGGAAAAATGACTGACTTGGAAAATAGATTTAGAGAGATAATTTACAAATTGCTGGTCTACCTGAAAGTCACAATCAGAAAAAGGGCCTGGACAATACCTTTCAGAAATGATCATGGAAAGCTGTCCTAATATCCTAAAATAAGAAGATAAAATAATCCTGGAAACAATCCATTAATCAATCCAAGGAAGAGAACCTAAAATTAAAAGTTCCAATATTATAGCCAAATTTCAGAAATTTTAGTGAAAGGAGAAAATACTGCAAGTAGCCAAAAAATAGAAATGTAAATACTAGTGAACCATAGCCATGATTAGCTTCAATTTTACAATATATTCCAGAGGGCAAAGGAGATTGGATTACAACAAAGTATCAAGTACCCAGCAAAATTCAGCATATTCTTTCAGGAGAAAAGATAGATTTTTCAATGAAATAGAGGACTTTCAAACTTACCTGATTAAAAAAGAGCAGAATAGATCATCAAATTTGATCTTCAAATGCAAGACTCAAGAGTTGTGTAAAAAGGAAAATAGAAAAAAAAAATAGTAAGACTAAATTGCTTTCATCTCTATACAGGAAAACAATTCTTGTAATTTTTGGGAATCATATTTTTCTTTGGACAGTTTCAAGTAGCATTATAAGACAGAGGGGGTGAGTATAAATTGATAGTGATGTTTATGACTCTTGAGAATTGTACTTCTATCAGGACAGTTGATAAAGGGTGTGGGTAGAAGACAGGTGTAAAAGAGTTAAGCCATGAAATTGTAGTTTGGACAAGAAGGCAGCGTATTAGAGGATAAATAACAGCACATGAAGAGACACAAAGGACCTAGTATAGTAGAGAGAAAATGGCTTAGAACAGGAACAGGAGCACTGGATAAATCTTACTGTTTAACAATTTGACTCAAAGAGGGAATAACATATATTCCCAACTGGATTTAGAAATAAATTCTCAAGTAGAAAATAAGAGGGGAAAGTGGAAGGCAGAAAAGGGAGATTGAGGGAAACAACAATCAGAAGCAAAATCTTGGTGAAGAGGGATAAGCAGAAAGAAGAGGAAAAAGTACAAAAGGGGAAGATAAGATAGAAAGAAATCCACTTAGTAATTATGACTGTGAATGGGATAAATTCTCTCATATAATTGAAGCAGATAGTACAGTGAATTTAAAAAACCATAATCCTATAATATATTGCTTACAAGAAACACATTTGGAGGCAGCTAGGTGGTGCAGTGGATAGAGCACTGGACCTGGAAGGCCCTCAGGAGGACCTGAGTACAAATCTGGTCTCAGTTACTTAATGATTACCTAGCTGTGTGATCTTGGGTAAATCACTTAACACCATTGCTTTGTAAAAACCAAAAAAAAAAACCCCACAAAAAAAAAAAAAACCAAGAAACACATTTGAAGCAGAGAGACACACACAAAGGGTAAAGGCAAAAGGTTGGAGCAGGATATATTATACTTCAGTTGAAGAAAAAAAAGCAGGGGGTAGCAATCCTGATTTCAGACAAAGCAAAAGCAAAATTAGATTTAATTAATAGAAATCCACAACCAATAAAAGATACCATAGACAAATGAAGCAATATCGATATCAGTGATGCATGTTCCAAATTGCATAGCATTGAAATTCTTGGTTCAGAAACTAAATGAGTTACAGGATGATATAGATAGGAAAACTATATTAATGGGGGGAATCTCAATCTCTCTCTCTCTCTCTCTCTCTTTTAGAATTAGATAAATCTAAGTGCAAAATAAACAAGAAGTTAAGAAGGTGAAATAGAATTTTATAAAACTTAGATATGTGACTTCTGGTGAAAATTGAGTGGGATAAAGGAATATCTCCTCTTTTCTGTAATACATGGCACCTATACAAAAATTGGCCATATATTAGGGCATAAAAGCCCACAATCATATGCAAAAAAGGAGAAATTTTAAATGCTTCCTTTTCAGATCATGATGCAATAAAAAATACATGTAATGAAGGACCATGGAAAGATAGACTAAACATTTATGGAAAACTAACCTAAGTTTAAAAAATAATGGATCAAACAACAAATCATATAATTAATCAACAATTTATGATGAGACATCATATCAAAACTTGTAAGATGTAGCCAAAACAGTTACTAGAGGAAATTTTATCCATTATTTTTTAAAATGTACATACAACTAAAAAAGGACAAATTATGAATCCCCAATTAAATACAAAATTTTATTTTGAAAATCAAAGGAGAAATTCATAAAAGTAAAAAGAAAACTATTACTGATGAATAAAACTATTAATTATCTTGGTTTTAAGAAAAGAAACAAAAAATGGATTGTTTGGTAATCCGATTATAAAAGGAAGCAAACAAATTACCAGTATAAAAAATGAAAAAGTAAGCTCACCTTCCTCAAAGAGGAGGAAATTAAATGAATAATTCAGAGGTATTTTGCTGAATTGTATGTCAGGAAAGCCCACAATGTAAGTGAAATAGATGAATATTTACAAAAATATGAACTTCCCAGATAATGAGAAAAGGAAGTAAAATACTTAAATTGCCCCATTTCAGAAAAAGAAATTGATCAAGCCATCAATAAACTCCCTAAGAAAAAATGTTCATGGCCAGATGGATTTACAAGTGAATTGCACCAAACCTTTAAAAAACAATTACTTCCAATTCTATTTAGAGCACTGGCCTTGGAATCAGAAAGACGTTGATTCAAATTCAGCCTCAGAAACTTGCCAATTATTAGCTGTGTGATCTTGGGCAAATCATTTAACCCTGATTGTCTTATCCAGGCCATCTCCAGTCGTCTTTATTCATATTTGGCCATTGGTCCCAGATACTCAGGAAAACAAAATGAGATTGGTGTCTTAGCACAGCACACTCACATTCAAATCCAAATCATGTGCTTTTTATGGCTTCACTTCCCTGATGTCATGGTCTTTGACAAAGAAATCATTAAACGATTTGGGAAAAAAGTAGGTGAAGAAGGAGTACTGCCAAGTTCCTTTTCTGACACCAACATGGTGCTTGTTCCCAGATCCAGATAGAGTCAAAAACAGAAGGGGTGGTTAGGTGGCACAGTGGATACAGCACTGGCCCTGGAGTTAGGAGTACTTGAATTCCAATCTGGCCTCAGACACTTAATAATTACCTAGCTATGTGATATTGGGCAAGTCACCTAACCCCATTGCCTTGCCAAAATGTAAAAAAAAAGAATCAAAAACAAAGAAAATTATAGACCAAATTGCCTAAAGAATATTGATGCAAAAAAAATGTAAATACAATTTTGACCGAGAAATAATAGAAAGTTATTACTAAGATCATACACTATGATCAGGTAGGATTTATACCAGGTATGCAGGGATAGTCCAACATTAGAAAAGCAATCAGCATAATTGACCATAGTAATAATGAAATTAACAGAAATCATTATTTTTCCTCAATAGATAATGAAAACGTCTTTGACAAAATACAGACAAAATACTGGAGAGCATAAAGTCTTCATTAAAATGATAAGTATTATCTATCTAAACCATCAGCAAAGATTATATGTAATGGAGATAAACTAGAAGTATTCTCAATAAGATCAGGGATGAAACAAAGATATTCAATATCAGCACTATTATTAGAAAGTCAACTAAAAACTATTTGAAACAATTTCTTTTATCAAGGTATAAGGACATAAAATAAACCCACATAAATCATTTGAATTTCTATATATTACCAACAAAATCAAACAATGAGATAGAAAGAGAAATTACATTTAAAGTAAATGCAGAGAACATAAAATGCTTGGTAATCAATCTGCCAAGACAAACCCAGAAACTACACGAACAAAAATTGCAAAGCACTTTTCACACAAATAAAGTCTGATCTACACAATTGGAAAAATGTCAATTACTCATGGGTAGGCTGAACTAATAATAAAAAAAGACAATTCTATCTAAATCAAATTATTTATTCAATGGTATCACAATCAAACTAACAAAAAAACATTTTTCAGAGCTAGAAAAAATAGTAACAAAATTCATCTGGAACAACAAAATGTCTAGAATTTCGAAAAAATTAATGAAAAATGCAGAGGAAGGAGATGGATGAATTTCCTCTAAGCAGTTCAATGCTCAAGGACAATTCTGAGACCATTTTGGAAAATACCATCTATATCCAGAGAAAAATCTATGGATTTTGAATGTAGAACAAGGTATTTGTTGGTTTTAAAAACTTTTTAAGTGTGTTTTTTCTGTTTTTCTCGTGATTTTTTCCCCTTGGTTCTAATTCCTCTTTGACAACATGACTAACATGGAAATATATTAAACATGATTATATATGTACAATCTATATCAGATTGTTCACTGACATGGGGAGAGGGATGGGAAAGGGAGGGTAGTATAAAAATGTGGAATTCAAAAGCTTACAAAAGAATGAATGTTGGAAAATATTTTTGTATGTAATTGAAAAAAATGAAATGAGAAAAAAGATTTAGGGACCTCCCTCTACACAACCTAGAATAAATATGAATTTCTACTATAAAATAAGGAATGGTTTCATTTGCATGTTTGTTATCTCCAGCATCTGTACAAAATCCTGAACATAGTAGGTATTTGGCAAATGTTTTTTGAATTAGTTGGCATTGGCAAATAATTTTTTTCTATTTGTGATTTAGCTTCCTTATCTCTAAAATAGGATGTGAGTAGGAGGTGAGTGAGGCTAGGTGGTGGTGGAAAGTGATTATTGGAAATGAGGATTATTTTTCATCAGTAATAACTGTATGGGTGGTCTACATGATAGCTAGTTTGATAACACTAGCCTTGATTTTTCTTCTCAAAATGGCAGCATAGAACCATTTAAACCTAACCTTTTCAATGAAACATTTCCTTTAGTTAATGTTGGATTTTCATGTATCATGTAATTATAATTACATAGTCTAGATATGGTCTTGATATCTGTAGTGTTCATTGTAATTAAGGAAAATAACTCTACATGTGTATACTAACACGATTAAAAATTGCAAATACAATCCTCTATGCCACAGAAATCCCAAATTTAACTTGATGAAATATACCACATATTTTTAAAGCTTATAGCTATATTGTTTCACTTTCTATTAAGTTAGTGTGGAATCATTTGTCATTTTTCTCCTGTGTATTGACCACTATCAGGGACAAAAAAGGTTCTACTCTGTATGCTTCTTCATCACACCCCAGCCCCCATTTCATTGTACTTATTCACTTTTTTAAAAAAATTATTGGTTAAATACAGTTACCAGCAAGCTTAGAACCTAAGAGAAAAAAGTCTTTTTCAGTTTTTCCTACAAGCTTTTTCAATGAGAGTTTTTTCCCAAATATTTGGGACACCAATGGACAAAGCTTTTTTTTAGGTATAATATCTAAATTTCCATATTTCTGAGTTTCATTAATAGTTCATTGATGATTGCAGTCATGCCAACACTGTTGATGGAAATAGTAAAATAACAATTTAGCCCATTTTGTTTTGTGTTTTTGTTTGATTTTTTTTTGCTACATGGTTCCCCTAGGTTTCCTTATTTTCCCATACTGGAAGAAGAACAGTCATTTGCTTACTGATCCCAATGTTTAACTGTACTGAAGCTTTCATCTTTCTTTTTCTTATTTGTGTTAGTTCATTCCTCTGTAGGTAAACTGGCAGCTCTTTCTTTCTTAGCTTTATCATCTTGGTGCCAGACACTGTATGGGCATCCAATTGGTCTAGCCCACTGAAGTTCAGAGAGTCAAAGTTTATGCATTCCCCTAGATTCATCCTTGTTGATAGCAGGGATTATAGGTGGGTGGCACCATGTCTAGTGGTTTCTCCAGTTTCAAAACCATGAACTTTACTGCTGTTTTGCGATAGTAAGTTTTATTGTTTCCTTCTCATGGAAAGCAAGAATTGGAAATACTCTTTTCCAGTTTATATTTATTAGTTAGGAAGCATTAACTTGTACTTTCCTGATAAGAAATCAAACTAGGTCTGTGTTTTTGTGGTGATGTTGTTTGTCTTTCATTTTGGAAGAGGACAAGGTCTGCCTTTCATGTTTTAGTCTCACAGTGGAATGGTATTACAAATGTTATCTGTGTTTTATAGAAGGAAAAAAATCTGAATCTCTAAGAGGCTTACTCAGAGTTACAAAATTATACATATCATAGGCATGATTGAAATTAGGTTTTTCTGAGTCTAACACTTTACCCTTCTATGGATCATTAAGGTTGTGCAAAGAATTCTTCACTGTTGGCAAAAAAGCAACAAGCAAAAAAAAAATCATGATTTTTGACACCATGTAATGTCCTGTAATAGCTGTTAATTTTAAAAATTTAATCTCAGTAAATAATTGATAATTAAATAAAGGATTACTATGAAATTTTGAGAATATATCATGCTAGGTAGAATTTTGGAGTTATTAAAAATGAAATCCCAAGAGAACTATATTTTAATATTTAATCATTTATTTATCAAGCATCAATTGAGAACTTATTTCTAAACACTGTGAGGGGTAAGAAGATGAAGGAGACTTACTTAAACTTTGTCATTTTGGAGTTTATATTCAAACAGGAAGTAAAATATCTCCTTGAACATAGGTGTTTTATGAATGAATAAATGAATGATACAAATTAGAATGCTATTGATATGATGATGGTAAGAAAAAGTTCTATGTGAAATTGGAGGAAAAAATTTAAAACTAGTCAGTTTTGGAGATGCCATTTTATTTTGGAAGAATTGCTGTGATCATCTTTTGTCCATTGTTGAGTTGTTCAAGTTTTAAGTTTTGAGTTTAAATTGAAAAATAAGTAAAGTTAACATGCAAGCATCAGGGAAAAGATCATGATTTTTGGAACAAAAACTGATATTTCACAAAATATTATTTATGAACTTATTTTTAATATATAAATGTTATAGAAATAGGCGACCTAAGATCAAGTGTACCTTGGTAATTTAGTCTTAAGATTTGAATTCTATTAATATAGTTAGGGTTGAAATTGTGTGTAGGACCACATATGGGGTGCTGAGTCTATTTCAGGGAAATAACTTAGAATAAAAGGATTTAGATACTCTAGGATGATGAAACAATTTTCTTATTGGGCACTGAACTAACTGAAAGACATTATGACTCAGTGAACTTTTAAAAGGAAACAAATCTACCTTCTGTATTTCATCTCTTCCTTGCTTCAGCAACAGATTGTGTCAGGATTATCTGAGTTTCTCCTTGGACGAGGTAAGGGAAAGTGACTAGTACCCTTTCCTCACCCTATTTTCACCACAATTATTCACACAAAGCAAGAGGAAATTGAGTGTGAGAATTTGGTTACCTCTTCTGCAATAAATATATTTGCTTGATTGCAGAAGAATGCATAGTGAGCCTGAAACCAACATTTCTGGAATTGGAGGCCACCATATGAGTTTAAGAGGTTCAAAGATGATCAGTTCTCAGCTCCTTCATATAAAAACCTTTATATCACTATATTGCTTCTCAAAGAAGACTACAGCTAGAGGATGTTCTCCTCGTAACTTGGCTTTCCAGAAGACAAGAACATTAAGGGAATTGTTTGAGTTATTTGAGTTATTTCAATAGAGTCATGTTATTGCATTGTTCTATCTATATGTACTTGTGGGTATTGTATACATTATAAGCATTTTGTTATTAGAGAGGAAATAAATAGGGGTTCTAAACATGAATATCTTTGTGCTTTAAGCAACAAGTAAATTTTTTTTGTTTGCCAGAATGGATGTATAAAAACCCAGAGAGCATGTGACAAAAGAAGGTTGACATCTAATTAAGGTCTAATTTAGACTTCCTTAGGATTGGAGTGGGTACATTTTTAAATGTGTGAGTCTTAACAGAGAGAGGCTTTTTAGTTCAGTGGGAGAGTGTGCAACACTCCAACCCTGTATTGAGTTTTTATTGCTGCACCAGGAAAAAAAATATTTTCCTCTAAAATAATTGGACTCTTTTAAAGAACATCTTAATCACTCCACTAAGAACAAAAATGTGCTAATAAATGGTTATTTTCTGTTTCACAGAAACTATAGGAAACAACACTGATGAATCAACTATGCATATGGGAAATTATTCTATAAATATATGCTATATATATATATATATATATATATAATATATGTACACATATATATGAAATATACTATAGATAGATAATTTGTCCAGTTTATATTTATCAGTTAGACAGCATTAACTTGTGCTTTCCTGATAAGAAATCAAATTAGGTCTCTTTGTGGTGATGTTGTTTGTCTTTCATTTTGGGAGAGGACCAATGACATCAGGAAGGTGATGACTTAAGTTGCAAGTAAATTGTATTTAAGTGAGGCAGTTTGCAAAATCATCAGCCTCACTCTTCTCCAGAGTCATTGGGTCTCACTGGCAAGATCAGGATGATTAACAATGACCTAGAATTAACTTTTTAAACTGAAGTCTTTCCTAGGATTCTTATGAACACCCATTCAGTATTTAAAGCTAGGTAAGAATTGAGGTCAAAGATGGTCCACTTTGCCTTCACAGAAGAATCATTCAGAGAAGGGAAGACCCTCAGAGTTTCTGGCCAGAACAAAACCAATTATTTACACTTACTCTGAATCATGAAAACTCAAACAATGAACAAGCAAAACTTGGACTGGGGCTTATTATTGGAGAGGAGAAAGATGCTACTTACAAGTCAAAGCATTGTAGTTTGCCTGCTTCAAAAGAAAAGCTGCATTTTTCATTAATTCAGGGGTGGACCCCAAGCAAAACTGTAAAGTAACTGTCATTTGTCTAAGGTGTCCTTCCTTCCTTCTTTGACCATCTTTCATTATAATCTTGTCTTTCCCCTCAGCTGCCTGTATTATCATGATTCCACACACACACACACACACACACACACACACACACACACACACACACACACACACACACACACACACACACACACACACATACACACATACACACACACAAACACACTCCTGCACTGTAAACATCCCATTGAAGCCATTCACCACAGACAGTTCTAAGTTTTGGAGGGCTTGTTTGATTTTATTTCTTTGAAATTCACCTGTGAAATACTCAGATTCTTTGACTTAAGATATACTACCTTTAACTCTGGACCTCTGTTTTCTCATCAGTAAAATGAGTGTGTTGGAATAGATGATTTCTAAGTTTTCTTCTGTTTCAAAATAGCTCAACTATTTTGAGCTAATATCTGATAATGACTTATCTTACCTAATAACATTTTCATTTTAATTGCATTCTTCAGTTGAGGTCTTCCAGAGAAGGGCAACTTGTATGATGGAGAGCTATGAGGTTATGCCATGGGAGACTTGTTTGAAGGAACTGAAAATATTTAACCTCAAGAAAAATAGACTTGGGAGTGAAAGGGGGAATGGGGACACAAAATAATCATTTGTCTTCATGTATTTGAAGGATCTTGACATAAAAGAGATATTAGAATTCATTCTGTTGGCCCTTGGGGTCAGAATCAGGAGAAATTGGTGGAATTTTCAAAGAGGAAAATTTAGGATTTCTGGAAAAAATAGTTTTCAAAAAGTGAACTGGAGTGTTCAAGAAGGTAGAGGGCTCTTTTTCAATGGAGGTCTTCCTTTAAGGAAAAGATTGGTAGAACACTTATGACATGTAGAGATTGAATTTCTGGTATTTTATGATTCAATGTATTCTAGGAGCAAGGCAAGGTTAACAGAAAATATATGTTGAGGGCAAGGATTGGGAGCCCATGGATATCTCTCAAGTCACATATGTAAGAGGCCATCTATTCTTTTTTGTTTGTTTGTTTTTTTGCAAGGCAAACAGGGTTAAGTGGCTTGCCCAAGGCCACACAGCTAGGTAATTATTAAGTGTCTGAGACCAATATTTGAACCCAGGTACTCCTGACTCTAGGGCGCCACTGCGCCACCTAGCCGCCTGTAGGCCATCTATTCTTTCTAATTCTATGGCTGGCTTAGTTCATAAGGAGCTTGACTAACACGTAACAAATTTTTTTTTTTAATAATAAAAAAGGGAAATAAAAGGTTGATAGGTTTTTATTTTATTTCTTATTGGTTACCAATTTCTTTACTCTTGTTATCTTAACATATCTAAGCATTATTCTATGGTTTGCTTAACTTTCATAATAGAATGATATTTAAATAATGTTTCTATTTTGCATACATTTAAAAAAATTTAATCCTTATTGCATCCCTGTCAGGTTTTATAACCCCATTTTGCAGAAGAATAAACTGAGGTTAGAGTGGTAGTGTGACTTACTGGTCATTTCACACCTATGTGTTTGAGTCTTGTTTGAATCCAGTTCTCCATACAACACTATCATCTCTTCCTTTTATCCCCTTGTACAGGCTGTGCCTCATACCTGTAGAACTCTTTTTCTTCACTTCCATTTCTGAGAACCTCCAATAATTCCCTGGAAATTTCAGCTTTAGAATTACAGGCTTCGATAAAGCCTTAACTGACTCCTTCAGTCCTTAGCACTCCTCATTCATGTTGCATGTATTTATATACATCCTGTCTTTGGTTGTCTGTGATTATAGTGAGTATTCCCGAGAACAGGGACCATCTTACTTTTGCGTTATTGTTGATCTTTCAATGTCTGCCCTTTTCAGTATCCTCCTATGTAATGCTTCCTTTTAACTAGGACAAGGATTGCTGAAATGATTGCTTATCTTATTAAACTTGCAAGTTAGACTCATATTTATATTATCTAGTTAATCCACAAATTTGCAAATTATTTCAGTGCAGTACTTTTGTAGATATGTTTGGAAGTCCAGGGCTGGTGAAACAAGGATGTTTATCTGAAATGATCTGGCGAATCTAGGTGAAATCAAAGAGATATTGGAACCATGTGGCCCATTGATAGCAATTTAATTAAGGTAATAACTTTTTAAAAATTATGAATGAGGGAAAGATCAATAAAAATCCTGGAAAATTAAAAGCACTCTTTTAAAACTTGACAATCATATGACTGAATATTTGTTTAAGTGAAATGGGTCTGATGAGTTAAAAATAACTCATTAAAAATAACCCATTCATGAAGAGAGTTAATTGTTTCAATTGCTGCTTTTAGAAAAGAATATTAAGATAATCAAATAGGCTATTCCCAAACCATGAGTTTCAGTGGTTTTGAAGAATCTTGCTTAATTTGAAAAATGTTACATCTGAACCTTATATTGAAATGAATTCAGTATCCTCACCCCCCATTTTAAGCAAAAAAAACCTGTTGGATCAGACACCACAAAAGTTTAGATGTGGGCTACTCAGGATGATTTGTTTTAGGATGACTTTTTTGAGAACAGAATATCCAACAACTCATTTTAATAAACTTCATCTAGTGATGAAGGAAAAATTCAAGCATTGTGTATGACCTCTTCAATGATATAGGATGGGCTAGAGATAGGATGTATAGTAGAACAGCAAATAAGCCAGTTTATTTGGAACACAGATTGTTTAAAAAAGCATAATGCAAAAATTAACAGGAAATGTTGATTGGCTCCAGATTGCAAAGGACTTTAAATGCTAGTGAGAGGAGTTTTTATTTCACCTTTTAGGCAATAGGGAACCACTGAAACTTCTTGATCGGGGAATGACATAGCCAGATTATATTTTGTAAGGAAGACATTTGAGAAAGAGAGCAGAAATTGATTCAGAAAGACTAATGAGGACACTTGAAATAGGGTGACCATGTCAGTGGAAAGTCAGGTATAGATATAGAGCTATTATGAAGGGGGAATTAACAAAATTTGTCAACTTGTGCAATGGTAACATTGTTGAATTATCTCAAGGAAAGTCTTTCTTTAAATTTTTTTGGTAGTGGTGGTGACAGGGAAGTTCATTTTTCTACACTTCAATTTAAACTACAAGCAAAAAATATTCCTTTGTAGTTTGCTCTTAAAATATTGCAAAGATTTTTATAGGTAACAAAAAAATTTTCAAAACATTTTCATTTCATTGTGGGAACTGAATTTACCTTACAATTGCTAGGGTAAATGCTTGAAGATTTTCCCAAATCAACAAGCCATTAAGAATCCTCCCCCTATGAATAATAGCACTTTTTCTTTCCCTTAATTTCTTTGAGTTACTTTATATTTAATGGAAAATTTTAGCATCACACTAAAGGGTATTTGCATTTTAACAAAAATGAGAGTTTCAGATGCCTGTCATTTTCTAAAATGCTCTGATTTTTTTCTATATACATCCTGAGATTCAGTACCTCTGAATAGAGTATATTAACAATAAATTTAGTATTTCAAGGATCAACCGTCTTTTCTGCTATAAAACTTAAACCTGTTATTGACATTACATTCAACTTCTGTACAAATTTCTCCACTGACAGCTAGGTGTTCCTCTTTATTAATTGAAGGAGAAAGACTCAAACAATGAAGTTTTTAAAGGATAGATATTTATTTTTATAATTTTCTTTTGGAAGGTAGATGCTATTAGCATCCTCATTTTGAAGATGAGGAAACTGAGGCAAATACTTGCCTGGAATCCTTCAGTTAATGTGTCAGATGAGAGCACTTTGTTTCAATAGCTTTGAAGCCTGCTGTGGAGCACTTATAGCTTGGTCAGATTTCAAAGATGCAAGTCATTACTGTATCTCTAGCCATCACCAGGCTTCTTAACATTTGTCCTGCCATTGGACTTTGATGACTCCAAAAGAGAGTGAGGCTTGTAAGTTGGCTTAATGTTGCTTCACTTAAATTCAATTCATGAACAAGATAAGAAATCACATATCATTGATCCTCTTAGAAACAAAGGATAAACAACAACAGTAGGTGTTTTTTTTTTTTTCTGTGAAAGTACTCCTCTTATGTCTCATTTGTGGTGTGACATCAGTTTTAAGCAGTACCTTTATAAGGTGACAGGCTTTTGGTTATGGCCCACCACTAGTTGACCTTTTGCTTATTGTTTGAAATTAAGTCTGCTTAAGCTTGGAGAAGATCATTCTCAGAAAGGGGAATCCATGGGTAATAAATTGCTATAGTCACAGTAGAAGACCTTTTAATGAGGCATTAAAGGAATTGTGATCAGTCCTAGACTACTTACCTCAGGAAAAGCATGCATCCTTTTGGTACTGAAGTATATATGCTGAAGGTCAGTAGATCAGAGACCACAGATAATGAGATTGGAAAATGTCAAGAGTTCAGAGTAATAGTAGAAAATGGAAGTGAAATGTAGAAGAGAAGAAATAAAGAAAATTTTCAGTAATATACATGTTGAAAAATGGCAAGTGAGAAGTTTTCAAATGAATGATTTAATTTGGGGCTAGAAATAACTTTACAAATAGCATTAGGTTCATCAATCATTATCTAGATCATAGATCTCTTCTTCCTCTTCTCTGTCACTTTTAAATTTCCTACATATTTATTATTACAAGGATGTGATCTTTTTGTATACTGGTTGAGTGTTTTTTTAATTTATTTTTTAACTTATGAAATAAGTCAAGCACTTCCATTATAGAATAGAAAAAAAGATGATTGCACATGAAAGTGTAAATCTACTCTGTATAACTTACTATTCCTTTCGAATATATAAGAAAGTCATCTTATAAATCTGAGTGGAAATTTAAGGAAGACTAACAATTGAAGTGAAAGTGTTGGTGCTTCCATAAGGAATATTAGAATCACTCTAAAAAGAGAATGATATTTTCCCAAAACATAAACAACAACCATGTTCAGGCAAGACACAGTTTCAGCAGATGACCATCATGAAGATAGAATGTAGCCAAAATAGCAAAGTTTTAGTAGATAGCAGTTATGAGAATAATCATGACATAAAAGTAGACAGCAGTTATGATGATAACAGCTGCCAGCTTCTAAAGCTCAGTAGAAAAAAATATATGAGGCTGAAAGGCAGCAGCAAATTAGTTATTTAGTCCAGTCAAGGAGCTATGTATGGAAGGTCAAGATAAAAGATGAAGCACAATCAACTGATGGGAGAGAGAGTTGAAAAGATGCAGGCAGGACATTTAGATCTAATGACTTCGACTTAATGAAGACAAAAGGTTTTCTCATCTTAAAGTCTGAGTTTCCTGGGATTTACTTATTTATATGGCTTGATTTTTTTCCTTTTTTGTTAATCATACTTATTTAAATACTTCATATTTTATTTTTGATTCTTATTTGGTCTGTTAGATAAGTTGGTACTGAAGATTTGAGTCACCCTTCCATATAATACCTCAGTAACTTGGATTTCATTGAATATGAAGCACTTTCACCATGGAAATTACTTTAATTGATTCGGAACAAAAATTTATCACTTTGGAGAACTTGATGTAGGGAGAATACCTGCTCATGCAACCAACGTCAGAGAAAAGATTTTAACCCAAGAGGAGAGAGGGCAGGTGTTGAGGCAGAGAGAGACAGAAAAAAGAGAGAGAGACAGAAACGGGGAGACAGAGATCAAGAGAGAGAAATCTAGTCTGATCCATATTTGAACAACAACAAAAAAAATCTTCTTATAGCATATTTGAATGATCATCATCTACTTTGGCTTGCAGATTGTCAATTCAGTGGTTGCCTCTTGAGGCAGCTCATCTCACTGATTGTTGGGAAATTTTTCCTTAAAATCTAAATTTTCCTCTTTTCATCTTCTACCATTTTCCTTCCTTTTTCTGCCCTTTGGGTCCAAGCAAAGTAAGCCCATTTTTTTTTTAATTTGGCAAAGCTCAAATACTTAAAGATAGCTACTGTATCATCCCTAAGAAATTATTTTCCCAGGTTAAACATCCAGTTGTCTTCAAGTACTCCATATAAAGCATGAACTCATGGTCTTTCACCATCCTGGTTTCCCTTCTGTGGTTGTGTTCTTATAGGTCAAAGGCCAATTTTTATTTTTATTTCCTCCCCCTGGTTTATTTTCTAGTTGGAAAATTTACATTGTAGTATAAACTCTTCTTAATACTAGGCACATAGTAGATTCTCAGTAAATATTCATTAATTAAATAGTAATTATAGAAAATTATACCACTCAGAAAAGGATACAATCCTAATTCACCAAACTTTTCATCCTTACAGAGAGCAATAAGCTCTCTTTCTTAACCTGTGATCACTCTAAAATGATCCCTCTGCCTCAGTAGTCCATATCTTTTAGCTATTAAATTCAGTGAGGGATTCAGTGGGATTCAGTGAGGATCTAAGCACAGAAAGGAAAGTGATATTTTCACTTCAGAATGATTAGTTAGGTCTTTCTAAGTTCTAAGGCATACACTTCCATTTTTTCCCTAGTCATAGATCAGTGAATTAGAAAGTTACTATCCTTGCATTGTCTTTCAATTTTCAAACCAAGCCTAATTAAAGAAATATATAGTTTTTATTGAGCTGCAAAAAAAGGAACACAGGGCACAATTAAGTTTGCATCAATAATTAAAGACAAAATTATTAATGTAACAAATATTATACATTAATAAGAAATATATTTTGTTACTAACAACAGCATAAAAACCCCTTCTCTTAATCTATAATCCAAAAAGGAGGAATAGAAAACTTGTAAAGAGTATTGTATACTAATTTCATTTGTACCCATTTAAAATAATATGATTGCTGTATTTTAAAATTTTGTAATACTGTTCTAAATAATTTTTTTCTGGTATACATTGTTAGGAATTGCTAAGTAAGAAAAACTAATAAACTGAATGTATGCCAAGCCTTATACTGAGGAGATAAAATCATTTGTCATCCTATCTATAAACAGAGAAGAGAGCAACTAACTTTTCAAAAAACAACATTTGACTGCTCTACTTTAGTCCAATGGCATGAAGTTGCTTTGCCAGGTTCTGCCTTTTGGCCTATGTGTGACACTCAAACATTCATCTTATTAAATGTGCCTGGGGCTAAAACCAAGAATGTGTATTCTCTTCAGAAGTGCAAGACAGAAAGAGAGAGAGAGAGAGAGAGAGAGAGAGAGAGAGAGAGAGAGAGAGAGAGAGAGAGTAAACATATAAGCATATACCCTGTGCCAGGTATTGTTAAATGCTTTTTAAATTTTTTCTCAAATATCTCATTTAATCCTCACAACAATTTTGCAATATAGTTGTTATTATTTCCATTTTACAGTTGAGGAAACTAAGGCAGTTTCACAACTGAATAGTGACTGAGGCTGAATTTAAACTCATGTCTTCAACTTTTCCTGACTTCAGGCCCACTGACAAGGTACCTTAGAGGAAATGCATGGTTTGCCTACTTAAACTATGATCACCAACCTCTTAATCAATATTATATAATGGTAGTCTTGGTGGGGATTCTAAATTTGGAAATGAAATATCCTGTTTTTTGAATCCTGGCCCTAATGCTGGTTAACTATAAGAATATAGGTCATAAAAATGTTTTAGATCTAGTTGGCTCATCTATTAAATGTAAATGTTCATGTTTTTCCTAACTATCTCAGCTATGTTATGGGAAAAGCATTTTGGAAAGTGCTTTTTATTTTGTGAGTTATTTTTAATGCTTGTATTGTTGCTTAGCACTGTATTCACATATATTTTAAAAGATTTTTCTTGTTAGGCAAATGGCAAAGTAAATACAGTCCTAGACTTGAAAAGATCTGGGTTAAATACAGTTGTAGATACAGTCTGTGAGCATGGGTTAGTCAATTAGCCTCTCTTGAACTTCAGTTTCCTCACCTGTAAATTGATGATAGTAAAACAAGAAAAGTACATTATAGGGAAAAACAAGGATAAAGAAAGTATGCTTTCTACCTATCATAGGAAGATTTGAATGAGATGTGCATGTGAAGAACTTTGCAAAATTTAAAATACTCTGAGGAATTATTATATTATTAATACAAATATTACTTTAGTCATTTCATGAATCTGTTGTATATTTTCTCAGGTCAGGAATCATTTCATCTATTTCTTTTATATCCTTCCAAGTATTCTGCCTGTAGTTAGCACTTGATCAATTTTAATTGGATGTAGATTGATTGTACACTGGCAGTGAAAAGTACTGATTAGGCTCAAACTACATTGGCACCAGGCTCTTCACCTGCATAATGAGGCAAAATTTGAAGTCTTTCCACATACTTCTAAAACCCCAAATCCCTTACCAATGTCCATGTAGAATTTAAGCAGAATAAGACAGAGATACAAAGCAACCTAATTCAAAATGTTCTGTGCCTTTTTTCCCCTGTCCCTTACAGTTCAGGAAAATAAATTTCCACTTTGATGAGGCCAAATTTCACTCTTGAATCCAAAGTAGGTGTTGTAACACTTGGCTTTTGGTATTTCGAAGGGTTATTTGGATTTCCTCTTCTATCATTCATTCAGGAAACAATGTTTTTGAAAGGAAATGTTAGAATCAATGCTTTACCCATACTAAGATGCCCTTTAGCTGAATATCAGAATAATATCCTTTTATAAAAAAATAATTATTATGTTATTTTCCCTAGTTACATGTAAAAACATTTCTAACATTTTTTTTAGTTTTTTGCAAGGCAAATGGGGTTAAGTGGCTTGCCCAAGGCCACACAGCTAGGTAATTATTAAGTATCTGAGACCGGATTTGAACCCAGGTACTCCTGACTCCAAGGCCGGTGCTTTATCCACTATGTCACCTAGCTGCCCTCTAACATTCTTTTTTTAAAACTGAGTTTCATATTCTTTTCCTTTTTCCCCCTCCACCTCTCTCACTGGGAAAGAAAGCAATTCAATATAGGTTATACAAGTGTAGTCATGTAAAACAGTCCATAATAGTCAAGTGAAAGAAAACATAGACCCACCCCAAGAAAAAGAAACCTCAAGAAAAATATAGACAATAAAAAGGTATGCTTCAATATGTAATTGAGACATCATCAGTTCTTTCTTTGGGGAGGGATAGAATTTTTCATTATAAGTCCTTTAGAGTTGTCTTGGGTCATTGTATTATTGAGAATAGCAGTCATTAACTATTGATCATCTTATTGTATTTCTCTCACTTTGTATATAGTACATTTCACTTTGCATCAACTCATATAAGATTTTCCAAGTTTTTTTCTGAGAGCATCCTACTCATCATTTCTTACAAGAAAATAGTATTCCATCATATTTGTTTAGTCATTCTCTAACTGAGGGACATCTCTTCAATTTCCAATTCTTTGTCAGCAGAAAAGAGCTGCTATAAATATATATATGCATATTAGATAGATAGATAGATAGATAGATAGATAGATAGATCCCTTTCCTTTTTAGTTTTTTATCTCTCTTGGGATAAATACTTAATAGTATTATTGCTTGATCAAAGGATATGCATGGTTTAAAGTTCTTTGGACAGAGTTACAAATTGCCCTACAGAATGGTTGAATCATATCACAACTCCACAGTGCATCAGTGTCTCATTTTCCCCACATTCCTTCCAACATTTTTGATTTTCCTTTCTGTCCTATTAACCAGTCTAAAAGATATGAAATATTACCTCTGAATTATTCTAATTTGCATTTATCTAATCAATAGTGAGTTAGAATATTATTTCATATGACTAGAGATAGCTTTTTGATCATTTTGATTGTTTATCAATTAGGGAATGGCTCTTATTTTACAAATTTGACTCAATTACAATATGTTTGAAAATTGAAGTTTTAATCACAGTTATTATGGTTAAAGGAATTTCCCTCCATGCTATCCAAACTTTCCTGTTTATTCTGTTCTCTTTCTTCTTTTACTCCGTTCTCTCCTCAAAAGTGTTTGCTTCTGACTTTTCTCTCCCTTCTCTTATTCCCTTTCCCTTTTACTTTCTGTAGGGTATGATAGATTCACTTACCCATGTGAGTATATATGATAATCTCTCTTTGAGCCAATTCTAATGAGAGTAAGGTTCACTCACTTCCTCTGACCCCCCCCCCCCCAACTGAAAAAACCTTTTTTTGGCTATTTCACGTGAGATAGTTTAACTCCTCTCCTTTTCTCTTTCTTCCAGTACATTCTTCTCTCATTTTTTAATTTTCTTTCTTTAAAATAACATTAATTCCTACTGTCTACCTGTATCTTTCTAACTGCCTAATAATATTGAGAAAGTTCTTTTGAGTTAACAGTATCATCTTCCATGTAGGAATGTAAACAGATTAAGTTCCTTATAATTTCTCTTTCTTGTTTGTTTACCTTTTTATGCTTCTCTTGAATCTTATATTTTAATGTGTTAGAGCTCTGAAATTTGGTTGTAATATTCCTGGAAGTTTTATTTTGGGATTTCTCTCAGGAGGTGATTGAGAGGATTCTTTTAGTTTCTATTTTTTCTCTGATTTTAGACTCTGAAGTCTGATAATTTCTTGAAATAAAAAGAAAACTATGCCTAGGCCCTGTTTTTGATCATGATTTTCAAGTAGTACAATAATAATTTTTTAAATTATTTCTCCTGGATCTATTTTCCAGGTTACTTTTTCCAATGAAATATTTCATATTTGTTCTATCTTTTCACTTTTGGTTTGTTTTACTGTTTCTTCATTTCTTATAAAGACATTAATCACGTATGAAAGAAGAATCAGAACTAATACATATGTATTTTTACATCAATGTTCATTAGGGAAAATGGTCTATAATTTTGTCTGTTTTTGACTTTTCATGGTTTAGATATCAGCACCAAATTGGTGTCATTAAAGGAATTTGGCAAAACTCCTTTTACTATTTTTAAAAATAGTTTATTAATAATTAATAAAACAATTGTTTTAAAATGTTTATTAGGATTCACTTGTGGACCTGAACATATTTTTCTTAGGGAATTTATTGATAGTTTCTTCAATTCCTTTTAATGAAATAGGGTTATTTAAGTATATTATGTCCTTTTCTGTTAATCTGTACAGTTTACATTTTTGTAAATATCTATCCATTTTACCTAGATTGTCAAATTTATTGGCAAATAGCTCCAAGTTATCACTTTGATTTCTTTCTCATTGGTAGTGAGTTCATCTTTTTTTCATTTTTGATACTGGTAAATAGATTTTCTTCCTTTTTAAATCAGATTAACTAAAGGTTTATCATTTAATTACTTTTTTTTCATAGATGACACAGTGTTGAGTATTTGTAATTATGCTCATATAGTTTCTGGGAATCAAATTCCCAATTGTTATATGTTGTTTACAATTAGTTTAAATGAAATTTCTCTTTCTATCTCTTGTCCAATGATTTTTCTTACTTTCATTCTGTTTATTTCTCCTTTGATTTTCAGAATTTCTAATTTGTTATTTAATTGGGAATTTTTAATTTGTTATTTCCCTAGTTTTTTTTTAATTGCATGCACAATTCATTGACCTCTCATTCTTATATTATTCATATAACCATTTAGAAATATAAAATTTCTCCTAAAACTGCATTCATTGTATCCCATAGATTTTAACATTGATGATATTCTCAGATGAAATTACTGATTATTACTAGGATTTGTTGATGATTCACTCCTTAAAAAATTGTTATTTAATTTCTTGGTTTTTTTTAGGTTTTTGCAAGTCAAATGGGGGTTAAGTAGCTTGCCCAATGCCACACAGCTAAGTAATTATTAAGTGTCTGAGGTTAGATTTGAACTCAGGTACTCCTGACTCCAGGGCCGGTGCTCTATCCACTGTGCAACCTAGCGACCCCATGTTATTTAGTTTCTAATTAATTTTTGGTTTATTACATATAATATTATTATATCATAATCTGAAAAGGATACATTTAATATTTCTGCCTTTCTGCATTTCATTGTAAGGTTTTTGTACCCTAGCATATGGTGCATTTTGGTATATATGGTGCTATGTTTTATATTCCCAATCAATTTTCTTAGAGTTGGATACAGTTTAAGTTAAAGCCAAAATTCAAAAGAAAAGTTAAAAGGAAAAGGGAACAATACATTGGAGGGGAGGGATAAGAGGAAAGGAAAGAGAAAAATATAAAAGGGAAAGATAGCATGGAGGGAAATATAGTGATCTTAACTGGAATTGTGAATGGAATGAATTCTCCCATAAAATGCAAGCAAATAGCAGGTTAGATTAAAAAAACAGAATCCTACAATGTGTAGTTTATAAGAAACACATTTGAAACAGAGAGATCTACACACAGGGGAGAGTTAAAGGCTGGAGCAAAATATATTATGCTTCAGCAGAAATTTAAAAAAAAATCAGGAGTAGCAATCCTGATTTCAGATAATATAGCTAATTAGCTGGTTCTTTTAATTAGAAAATTTTGGAAGGTCTCTATTTCATTGAAAATCTATCTTTTCCCCTTAAAGTATATACTGAATTTTGTAGGATAGGTAATTCTTCGCCTTTGCTTCTCAAAATATCAATTTCCAGGAACTTTGGTCCTTTAATGTTGTAGTTGATAAGTCTGATGTAATTCTGATTGTGTTTCCTTAGTTTTGAAATTGCTTATTTTTGACTGCTTGAATTATTTTTCTCCTTTAGCTGAGAATTCTGGAATTTGGCTCCAATATTTCTTGGAGTTTTTTATTCTGGGGTGTGTTTCTGAATGTTATGTGAATTCTTTCAAGGGCTATTTTGTCTTTTTGTTCTAGGATATTAGAGTATTTTTTTCTATGATAATGTCCTGAAAGATAATTTCCAGGTTCTCTTTTAGATCAAGGTTTTCGGTTAGATCCATAATTCATAAATTATCTCTCCTCAATCTATTCTCCAAGTTTTTCCCTAAAAGGTACTTTACATTTTCTTGTATTTTTTTAAGTTTTTGGTTTTGTTTGATGAAATCTTAGCATATTATAGACTCATTAGTTTCTATTTGTCCAATTCAACTTTTAGGATTTTATTTTCTGTAGTTAGTGTTTGTGTTTCCTTTTCCAGTTGATTAATTTTACTTTTCGATGAGTTATGCACACACACACACACACACACACACACACACACACACAAATATATATATATATGTATATATATACTATATATTTATTTATATTGCCAGTTGGTTCTTTTTACTTTTAAAAGAGTCGATTTCTTCAGTAAATTTTTCATTATTTTCCTGCATGACTCTTGTTTCTTTTTTTCTATTTTTCTTCTTCCTCTCTTCATTGTTTTTTTTTTTTTTTTTGCAAGGCAATGGGGTTAAGACCATCTCCATTGGTTTTTAAAATCCCCTTTGAGCTTTTCTGTGGGGTTTTGGATTTGTGCTCAATTCATAAACTCTTTTGAGCCTCAACATGTGGACAATTTGTCACTACTTTCTTCTACTGGGATAGCATTTTTCATCCCTATCTAAATAGTAGCTTTCTATGTTTAATACTCCTTTTGTCTTGCTCATTTTGATTGTTGCACTTTGATCCTGAGGTAGGGAGAATATAGTCCCAAGTTTTGGGTTTTTATTTGTTATTTTTCGGTACTGGCCCTGGGAACTGCTCACTAATTTATCAGTTACCAAGATATTGCTTTTACAGCCTAGGTGTTAGCCATGCAGAAGTTTGCTCCTTCCTGCAAGGTTTTACCTATACAACAATTTCTTCCCAATCCAGTCCCATCTGTTGCTTCAGTGTTCCCAGAGCTTGGACTTTGTCATAGGAACCCTATCTGCTGGTCTGCTATCTAACTGGCTTACTGAGCCCAGACCTGAGCTGCACTGAGTCTAAGAGCCTCCTTCCAAATTTCCCACTCTCCCATCTCTTCTGAGTTATATTTCCCCTCAATCCTGAAGAGACAGACCTTTACTGAAGGTCCACAATATCTTGAATTGAGAACTTATTTTATTCTTTTTTGGTGGAACATGTAGCTTTAAGGTTTATGAAGAGCTTTAAGATTTATGTAGAGGCTTCATTTAAAATTGTGTTTGGAAAAGGTCTGGGAACTTGCTAGCTTCATGCTGGAAGCTCCCCAAATCTACTTTTTCTCCCAGTGAAATTTTTGTGCATCTTTTCCTCTTTTTTCAATCCACTTTTTAAGGCAATATTTTCCTCATTGGATTTTTGTACCTTCTTTTATCATTTGAGCTAGTCTATTATTTAGAGTGATATTTTCTTCAGGATTTTTTTTTTTGTATCTTTTTTACCAAACTATTGTCTCATTTTTTTTGCATCACTTTCTTTTCTCTTCCCAATCTTTCCTCTACTTCTTTTACTTGACTTCTAAAATTTGATTTGAGCTCTTCCATTGCCTAAGATTAATTTATATTGTTCTTGAAGGCTTTGGATGTAGGAGCTTTGCCTTTGTTACTTTCTTCTGAGTCTCTGTTTTGATCTTTCTTGTCACCATATGGTCAGAATATTTTCAGTTGTTTGCTCATTTTGCCCCCAGTCTATTACTTAATTTTTAACTCTGCTTCTGGGGTTTTGTGCAACTATTTTCAGAAATACTTCCTGGGATCTATAAGTTTTCAGTTCTTCCAGGATAGTGTGATCTCAGGAGAGGTATTTAATACTCACCCTGGTCTCTGAGTGACCACAAGTATTTCTTTTTACCCTGGAACTGTGACAAGGGTCCCTACTCTATTGTATATCAGTATACCAGTGTTTCTCCTTGCTTTAGAACTGCAGCCCAGGACTGGGACCCAAATCAGAGTATGAGCAAAGCATCAGTTCTGCCTTATTGCTAGCAAGGAAGGAGACCCCTATAATCTTTGTTGTTTGATCCTCTTGCCATCTGTGGACTGAGTTCTCAAAGCAGCTTTTGCTGTTGCTGATTCAATGCATCCAAAGCCTGTTCCTGCTTTGGACCAGGTCTTAACTGCTTCTCTCACAGCCTCATGCAAAAGACTTTCCTGTTGAACTTCTAAGTTGTTTTGGACTGGGAAATTGTTTCACTCTGTTTTTTGGTAGGTTCTGCCACTCTAGTGCTTGTTAGAGTCAATATTTAAGGGTATTTGGAGGGGTTTGAGGCAAGCTCAAGAGTCTTTGCCTTTGGGTGGCTAGGTGGCGTAGTGGATAAAGCACTGGGCCTAGAGTCAGGAGTACCTGGGTTTAAATCTGGTCTTAGACACTTAATAATTACCTAGCTGTGGGACCTTGGGTAAGCCACTTAACCCCATTTGCCTTGCAAAAACCTAAATAAAAGAGTCCTTGCCTTTAATTCTCCTCAAAAAGGTAACTTTTAGGAAGGGGAAATGAGTTTGAAAGTCCTTTATTTCTTTATCATGCTCAAGTGGAATGAGCATTAGGTTTAGAGTTAAGACTTGGGTTTGATTCTTGTCTCTTCCCTTTATTAGTTGTATGATCATTGGATATTCTTTCTGTAAAGGCTGTTCTAGTTTTCAGAAACTATGATAATGTTTTCAAGGGAAAAAAATGATCATCAAAACAGCCTTCAGCTGTGTGTACTCTGCTTACTGGTCTGGGCAAATGAATTTATGCTTTCCTTTAGGGAGCAGCCATCAGCTGATTAGCAAGCATTGACTGAGGGTCTACTATGTGGTGAGCTCTATACTCAGCACAGGGAAACAAAGAGACCCCAAACCCTGGTCTTATCCTCAAGGAGTTTACCTTCAACTTGCACTGCATTGTCATTGTGGGAGACAACAGGAGGTCAGCCATATACATTCAAGACATAGCCTGAATGAAAACCCTATCAGGAATGCTTTGTGGCTCTCTAAGAAAAGGCAGAATTTGAATAGACTCTTGAAAGGAGGCAGGGAAACTAGGAGATAGATGTAAAGAGGGCAAGCATTACAGATCTGAGGGAAAGCAAGGCCCAGAGTCAGAAGATGGTAAGTCATGTGAAAGCAATGGTACGAAAGCCAGTGTTGTTGAGCTTGAGGAGAAGAATAAGGTATTAAAAGACCTGAAGACTAAAGATAAGTAGAGGGAAGACCATGATGGGTTTTATATTTTATTCTGGAGGAAATAGGGAGCCACAGAGATTTGAGTAGTGGAGCTGGGGCGTGATATCCTCAGACTTATGCTGTAGGAAAGTCACTATGTTGAGTGGAGAATGGATTACAGCAGAGAGAGACTGAGACAGAGAGAATGACCCAAGGCTAGGTCAAAAGTCCAGGTATAAGGATAAAGAAAGAAAAGAAAGGGCCTACAAAATGCTGGCAGGCAAAGAGGGTCAAAGGGAGTCAGAGAGAAGATAACCTTAGGAAGTATCCCATACTTGAATAAGAATTTCATTTTGTCATGAGATTTTTTTTCAAGTTTATTGTTACCATTCCATTTCATTAATCACCAATATCATTTTTTTTGTTTATAAATTGTCAGGATGCTGTGAACAGGAAGATAATAAAACTTCAGCCAAAAAAGCTATTGATAAGCATAAGAATGAAATAATTTGTCCATATTCCTGTCTTGTCCAACATTTCTGCTTCATCTCTGGTTTTGTGACACAAAGTATAATCATTCCTCAGTTTGTTGATACTTCTGGATTCAAAAATAACCTAGATGTGCTAGGGTTATGATCCTTTGGTTCTTCATAGACCATATTTCTTAAATCTTGGCAACTTTATCTCTATTCTGATATCAATCCTTAGATATAGCTCAATATTTATCATAAAGTCATGTGCTGGCCCTAAGTATCTACACTGCATTGTCATCCTCCATTGCTCTGGAAATAGACCCAGAAGTGTCTCCTCTACTCCATCCTCTCTATGAATTAGGTTTTGTCTGTATGATACACAGTGAAATGGATAATTGGTAATTACCTGAAAAAATTGATCAATTAAGTGATCTAATGGCTTGATGTATATGACTACATATACATCTACTAAACTAGCCAGAAATGCCAACTCACCATTTCTATTTAAATTCAATTCGATACATATTTAGCAAGAATCTATGCTCCTGCCCAGATCTGTGCTAAGAATTCTGGGATTCTAAAAGTAGTTTAAGGAATAGTCCCTCTAGGAACTTAAAAAAATCTAGCTTGTGAGATAATTTTATGCATATGAAGCAAACAGATGAAAAGTGTTATAGAAAGTAGAGAAAGAGAAAAAATCAATCAGTATTAGAGGTGTCTGGGAAATTTTAATGGAAGTTGTGAGAGGAAAGCTTAAAAGGATGGATGGAATTTGAAGACACTGATAAAAAAAGAGGAGGTCTTTTCAGGTGAGGGTGAGAAAATTTGAGTAAAGGTAGAATGGTTAACATGTTAATTATAAAATAGTTCCCCTTCAGGCACAGGATATCTTACACTTTTTAGTTCAGGGAATGCTCAAATTGAACAATTATTGAACAATCAGCTCTCCAGAAGAAAAAAAAACACACTTTTAAGCTTGACCTTAATTATTAATATTTTCTCCATCACTTTCTTAATCACAATCAAAAAACAGTAAGTCAAGTCCTGATTGGTAGGTTTGCTCATTTCTGAGGTTAAAATAGTCACACTGAAAATTTGACCATCAATTGGATAGCTCCGTACATCCTTGGTAATTGCCTTAGTAAATGTAAATCATCTTCCTGATGATGACTACATGTTCTCATACTTGGGAGATTTTCATGTTTGGGGAGACTGGTTTTAAGCCATCTTAATGGACTAACATGGAAACAAACTAATGTTCTTGAAGGAAACTTAGAAGTTTCAGAAGTTTATAGAAGACCTTGAGTAAGTACGTGGTTGTGCCCATGAAATTGCCAAACACCATCTGGTATAGACACTGTGGGTGGAAGTGTGAGATTAAAAATCTTTTGAAGAGAGCAGGGCAGATTTTAACCTCAAAAAAGCTTTGATTCCTGTTGCATAATTTTTTTTAATGTAGTCTACTCAAAAGCATATCTATATCATCTCTGATGAGAGTCTGGCTTGAAATCATTTTCATTTTTCCCCCTAGTATGAAAGCATCCCTGGCAAAAAATAAGCAAACCAAGAAGAATAACAATCCTGAGGTGAGTTCTTTGGGAAAACATAATGAGTTGAATTGCTTTCAAAACTGTCTTACTTCTTACCTGGGGTAGCTTGTGGAGATAAATAGAACATAGGAGACAATAGTTTCAAGGCTCCTAGAGGGTCTTTTTTGGCCTGTTGCTGCCTGCTGATCTCACTTGTGAATTGTTACTGCTGATTTATAGTCTTGGGTTCAGCACTCATATTCCTCATACTTCCAAGGATAACAAATAAGTTTTAATGATGCTTTAGAGATAAATAGAAGTACATACTTCAAGGAGGGAACTTTGATAGGAAAAAAGAAAAACAAACACCCCCACAGTGCCTAGTTTCATTGCCAGAAACTAAAGCAGCTTGTAAACACAGGTGATTGTATGTATAATCAGTGAAGGATTTGCAAGTCTAGAAGTGCCTTGCCAAGTTAAGGCATCTATTAAAATCAGAAAGGGACAATTTTTTAATAGTATGCAAGCAGCTCCAACTTAAACAAGGAAACCAATAGCTACTTTGTGAGAGTACAACTTTTCAGAGAAAGCCTTGCTTATCAGTTTGTATTGGTCAAAATGGAGAGGCCCATGGTACAGGGACTCTGCCACCAGATCCTTCTTTGTATAAAAGGACACTTCATGCTAAGGGAAGAGGGCAGTGACTTAGTTCTTTCTGTGGTTACCTGGGCCTTCACAAACAAAAGTATGAATTTGGCTTTGTGTGTGTGTGTGGGGGGGGTACTTGGGGCTTGGCATAGAATTTTAACTTTGATGTTTAAGATTTGTTTAACTTGGAACTAGGAAAAGGATATGTGCAAAAGCACACATCAGCATCCCAAATTAGCCTTCATAATGCCCCAGTAACTGGGTAGGATGGACCTCCTGTCTGGTACATTCTCAGACACTTGTAACATAACCATTGTTAAAGACCTAAAATTCATTTTAGGATAGAGACAAAGAATATCAGAAAAAAATGCAGAATATTAATAGCAACTCATTGAAAACATATTGGCACAACTTACCCAAAGCAGTTTCCTGCATCCCATTGTGTTGAGGAATGCCATTTCTCAGCATATTTGTTTCTGGAGATGATCATCGCCTTGGTCCTTGATGGCTATATTTGGAATTAAGAGCCTGTGGCATTTGTCTCTTTCTTATTGTCTGACTGTGGCAAAGCTTAGTTAGGGCAACTTTACCTGGTTTTTCATACTGGCAGGCCTGATGAGAGGGGCAACAAAATTCTCTTGAAATCTTCCTCCTGATAACATTAGAGAGGGTCACCTCAAGGTCATGTCTAGGTATAACAGTTCCATTTGCTGGGCAGAATGGCCCTGATCCAGGGGAAAAGGTTAACTTAACTTAACACTCAAATACCCATCTCACAACTTTGATGAAGCCTCAGTTCCATTCACTAAAGATATGACCTTTCTGTCCAAAAAAAAAGCAAGATGGAAAATACCCTTGAAGGAAGTAACATCTTGGTCCTATGCCATTTTGATGAATAAATGCTAGAAAGTTATTCATTGCTTAGGAGAACAAGAAGAATGTATGTGGGGGAGGATCATGGGCATCAAAAGGTCCTCTAAACATAAACTCTGCCTTCTTTCCCATATTGTCTAGTCCTTCTCAGGAAGGGAATTTGGTGACATCTTTTGAACATATCAAACTTGCTGTTCCTGAGTTCGAATACACAGCCACCATTTAGAAGGATTAAAAAAAGAAAACCCTTATTAAAAGATAATCTGAAGGAATAAGATTATTTTTCTTAAAATTTTATTTATATTTTTCAAATTTTTGCCAATTTAAATGATGAATCGTTTAAAAATGTTTTATTGATGCCTTTTATCTTTATATCAGTCATTTCAGTCTTTCCCAGTGAGAGGAGTGGAGCTCTGGTGACAAAGAACAACAATTAAGAAAAAACATCTAAGGCAAATGAATCTGTTCTCTTAATCCCCCACTTTTCTATCATATTGGAGAAGGTAAGATTCATTTTCTGTTTTCCTGGATTTTCATCCCCCCCCCAATTATCCTGAGTCCAGTTTCTTTTTTGGTGAGTTTTTCATTTATATTAGTATAATCATGTCTCAATTCTATTTGTTTATATCAGTTCTTATGGCTATTCCTATATTTCTGAATTCCCCAGGTTCATTATGAATAAATAGAATACTTAGCATTTATATTTAGTAGTATTCCATTACATTCAAATACCACAGTATTTTAGCCATTGTCTAATCTATGGGCAGCTACCTTCAAATTTTCTATTACCATGAAGTGTTACAGTGAATATTCTGGTATATACTAGAATTTTTATTTGTTTTGGATATCCTTGGAATATATGCTATATGTATATATATATATATATATATATATATATATATATATATATATATATATATATATATATACATCTACACACATATATACATATACCCACATACATGAAAAATATGGTAGAGGTAGAAATGATAGTTTTTGGCAAATGACTGAAATACAGGGTTGAAGAAAGAGTCAAATACAATTTCAAGGTTTTGAGGCTGCATGCCTAGAAGAATGATGCTGTCATCAACAGATAAAGGGAAGCTGGAAAGAAGGGCAAGTTGAGGAGGAAAGATGAGTTGAGTTTTGGAAATTTTGAATCTGATAGTGATTACTTCATCAAAATACAGAAATCTGTGTTTACAGGCATTACTAAATAAGGCAGAAAATATAGAATTCTTACTTTTTACCCTATATTTTGGGGGTATATTACAATTTATTATTAATTTATAAAAGGTTCAGAAATTAATATTTTTCAAGGTATAAAAATGTGACTTTATAGAAAAAACAAAATTTGGATTAAAAAATTTTGTAGATAATACCAAAGATAGTCAAGTGAATTTAGAAAGAATATGCTCTTATAGTTCATCATGTTGATATACATTATATTCCTTGGAAGAAATGAAGCCATCTCCATCACGGTCATTTTTCTTAAAAATATCTTCTAACACAGAATCATGATATGACTGGTCATGTGGTTTATGATCTTTCTCATTTGCTTTTCTCATTCCCTTTTCAAATAGTAATTGATCTCAGTTTTAGAAAGTTTCTTGTCATTGTCCACATCTATCTGTTTAAATGTTTTAATGCTTCGGGGTCCTTTGGTCACAGCATAGAGTTCGATCTCGAAAATCAGTGTTGCATCTGGTGGAATCAAACCTTGTGCATAGCCTTCCTTTCCATAGGCCAGTGAAGGGGGTATCGTCACTTTTCTTTTCTCTCCGGAACACATACCCATCATAGCAATATCTAGGCCTTTTATTACTTGCCCAACACCAAGAGCAAACCATTTTGGGTGACCTTGATTTTGTGTCCGGCTGCAGTAGAACTTGGTGCTGTTGGCCAGGTAGCCGTCGTAGTGCGCGTTCAGCAGGTCGCCCTTCTTGCTCTTGGAGGTACAGGCCGCCGGGAGGTGCAGGACTTCTATCTTCACCTCGTCCACACCTTCCTCCGGTGTCTGCCCCTGAGTAAGGAGAGAAGCGAGGCCTAGCACCTGCAGCAAGAGAAGGCACTTCGCGGAGGGGCGCATGGATGCCCGAGTGGAGCCCTCTCCCCAGTCCTCCAGGCGCTAGCCGCGTCTGAAGGAATAAGATTGTTAAAGACATCTTAAACTTTTGATTAATAGAAATATCACCATTTGATTAAAAATGATGTAATGTCACTTGATTATGCATTCTGTGATAGTAAAATTGGAAAAGCAAATATTTATGTGGTGATTTTATGGAAATTAAAAAAAAAGTTTCCACAGTGAAAAAAAAACCCCACAATTCACTTAAAGATTCTGGGGCTTGAGAGGTCAGCTTTTCTTTCTTAGAAACTTTTAAAGACTTTTCACGGTGGAAATCTGACCTGAAATAAATTGCTATTGGTATTTCTAAGGAATATTTAGTTTTCTTAAATGATTACATTTCTAGTACCTGTTTAGGTAGGTGGTTGGAGAATTGCTGACCACACAAATGCAATGTTGACTCCCTTTAACATCCCTTTATTGAATGCCCACCAAGAGTGGAGCATTGTGTTCACAATGTGGAAAGAACATGTGTGGATATAAATTGGTATTAGGTCCTGAGAATATACCACTTTTAGGTTTTCAAGGTGGCAAACATGTTGGGCAAGCAAAGTCCTAATAGTAACAGGCTACCACTAGGCAGCTAGAAATAAAAACAAGACATCTAACTTCTCTGAGCTTTAGTTTCTTCATCTATGAAATGGGGATAATAATTATTGCATTATCTGTCTCACAGTGTTCTCATGAAGAGTTGTAGAAAATTTAATGTATGATATCAATGTAAATTGTTTCTGTTCTTATTATTTATATTTAAGGGATAAATATGAGGAGAAAAGTAGGGAAGAGCTCTTTCTTTTAGACCTAGGAAAATATGCTTCTTACAGGGAAAAAGGAGTAGATTGATTGAGCAAATTAAAAACATTTTATGAATTTAACAGATTATATATCTTTACCAGATCATTGTTGAAGGGATTCTAGACTGTATTCATTCATTCAGCTAACATTTATTAATTACCCACTGTGTGCAGAATTGTGTTAAATGTTATAAAATTAAATAACATGAAGTTCTTGCCTTCATAGAGCTTACAATCTAATGATATTATAGGAGAATGAGATAAAAAATGTCAGGTTACCAAAATGATATCTCTAGTTGTTATAGTCATTTCTTGATGTACTTTGAAAGTGTAGGACATGGGGTAGCTAGGTAGAAAAGTGGATAGAACACTATATCTGGATTCAGGAGGACCTGAGTTCAAATTTGACCTCGGGCAAGTCAATTTAACTCCATTGCCACATAAAAAAAACCCCAAAATCAAAAGTTTAAAGAAAAAAAATAAAATGTAGGACCAAAACTAGAAAAATGATCTTTGAGAACAAAAAGAAAAAAATAGCAAATATGAAGGGTCCTATGGTTTCCATTGTTGATTTGCTATAATGATGCATTTCATCTTCAAAAGTATAGTTTTCCTTTTACAACTTTAAAGGACCCTATTAATTAACTTCCTAGCTTTTTCCCTAACAGGTAAAACTCCCAATTTCTTTATCCTTCTCCTCAATGATTCCATATTCTAACCCTCCCCTTGTTATAATTTATCTCTTTTGAATTCTTCTTTATTTCACTGGTATGCTTTTAAAATGTAAGCACCCAAAGAGAACAATGCCCTTGAATGGATGTACTAATGGAGGCCATGGAGGAGGAGAATTAGTTTGTTGGTTCATGAATGCTTTTTTTTTGTTTGTTTGCAAGGCAATGGGGTTAAGTGGCTTGTCCAAGACCATACAATTAGGTAATTATTAAGTGTCTGAGGCGGGATTTCAACTCAGGTAATCCTGACTCCAGGGCTGGTGCTCTATCTACTGTGTTACCTAGATTCCCCTATGAATGCTGTTTTAAAATTTAATTCTTTTAGTTCTGAATTCTTTTTCTCTCCTTTCTCCCTCTCCTCCTCCCATTAAGAAGTCAAGAAGAGCAAAACTTATCACTAATATATATGTGTGTGTGTGTGTGTGTGTGTGTGTGTGTGTGTGTGTGTGTGTGTGTATAGTCTGAAAAAAATAAATGTGTATATAAGCCATGTCCAAGGAAGGAAAAAAGAAAGGAAGGAAGAAAGAAGAAGGAAAAAAGGTAGGAAAAAAATAAAATGAAGCCTGGTATCATGGATTTTGGGAAGGAGATAATAGATGTAGGGCTAGAAGAGACTTCAAATAACATCTGGTCCAACTCCCTCCTTTTATGACTGAAGAAACTGAGGTATAAAGACATTAAATATTATTGTGAAAAGTCATATTTGTAGACTTATCGGTCATATAGTTTTAGAGATAGAAAGGAATTTAGAGGTGATCTAGTTCAACTCTTCATTTTACAAATGAAACTGAGATGCATGGAGGTGGATCTACAGATGATAAGTTTCTTAAGAGGGATTTGTACTCCAGGACTCTAATCCATAGTTGGTAAATCCTTTCTACTGTGCTCTCCATAAAATCTCTAGATGAGGTTGAATGAATGAATAACAATGCAAAGCATTTAATAGTACTCATTACATAATAAATATTGTTCTAAATTTGAATGCAAATGTAAAAGTGAGATAGTACCTGCTTTCAAGGAATTAACATTCTAAAATGTAGAGACAATGCTCAGTAAAGTTCAAGAAAAGGGGGTTTTGTATACCTCTTGAGCTCATTATTTCTTATAGCACAGTAGCATTTTATCACAATTCTATACCAAAAACTTTGAAGAGTGAAATGAGCAGAATCAAGAGGACATTGTATACAATTACAACAATATATTTTAAGAAAAACTTTTAGTGACAAAGTTATTTTCACTATTATACACACACACACACACACACACACACACACACACACACACACAAGGACATAAGAAGGAAGAAAGATACTGCCTGTATCCAAAGTACTGATAGAAATATGTATATAATGATTCATATATACATGTATAAATATAAATATATTATTTATAAACATGATAACTTTATTTTTTATTTAAAAAGAATATCAAGTAATACACATAATAGATTTATAGTTTTACATATTATCATATTTTTCTCCTATTCTACTATGTTATGGAAATTCTTGTTTAATTCTTAAATTAAGAATAAAATAAATTTTTTTAAAAAGGAAAAGGTGTTTTGGTTTGAGAATTCACAGATATGTTAAGTGGAACCAAAGGAGAACTGATTAACAACTTTTCTCCAAAGAAGTAGTATCATTTCCAAAACAAGTAGTAGAAAGTGTTTGGTATACCACTGTAGGGCAGATAGCAAGAAGTTAGCTAGGGTAAGTGACTGACTGAATAAAATATGAATAATGTTTTGGGGTTCACTGGCTATTGTTAACTATATAAATTTGAACTCCTTCATTCACTAATCAGGATAATTCAGTCCAAAAGTAGGAGCTACCAAAATTGCAGGGAACAAAACTAGAATTCCCATGTTCCATATGAAGGAAAGAAAGAAACAAATATTTATGTTACATCTCCTATATATAAATTACTATGCTAAGTGTGTTTTAACTATCTCATTTTGATCTTATAATAACCCTGGGATAAATGTTATTAATATTATTCCCATTTTAAAGTTGAAGAAACTCAGTCAGACCAGAGGTTAAGTGACCTGTCCAGAGTCTTACAACAAGTAATCTTCTGAAGCTAACTGTGAAATCATCTTTTCCTGACTCTAGGCAAAAGCTTTATATATGCAGATGAGAATCAGAGTCCCAAACAAGAAGACAAGACTAAATTTATTGTTTCTTCACATTATCATCCATCTAAAAACAAGAACCTAAAGCTCAACATGGTATGATTATGATCAATTTGAACTAAAGATGGATTTAACTGCCATAAGGGCAGGCACCTAGGAGGCCAGCTATACCTACACTAAGATTTATACTTTGCAATAAACAAACACTTAAATATTTCTGAATCTTACATGTAGAATTTTCTTGTGAGTGAAGACTTAGTACTTAGTTCATTCAGAGCAGTGATTGTGTTGTTTGTTTCTTTATATTTCAAGGTATTATACAATGTCTGGCTCATTGTACAAAATAAAGTCTTGTTGAATGAAATTTAAATGGGGTGTAGTGACTTGTGTGTGAGGACTGCTAAACTTTTACAGGGCTGCTTTCCATCTTTGATGTCCACCTGACCAAGCTGTGTCTCCAAGAAGCTGTAGCATATGCAGTGACCACACCCTGGTAAACCATTTCAGCAGGTGGGCTAAACCAGGTTGGGGGTAATCAAAGGAGTATCAACCTTATTAGTGAGTAGTGGGGGTCTTTACCCCAAGGATGTAAAGTCTTCTACTGGTGGAATGGGCAGAAGAACAATTCATTTCAATGGCCATGATGTCAGATGAGGCGGGTGCTGTGGAGCGGTTAGAGTTTGGGTAGGCATCAGAGATGCCAAGGTAAATGCTGCAACTAAAGCTATCACCAGTTGTCTTGACTCTGGCTTACTACACTGGATCATGATGACTTTGGAAGAGAGAGTGAGGTGAATGACATCATGAAGTTCTACCTCACTTAAATCCAATTTACACATGCAATAAAGCACATCATTCATAACATTACTCAAATTCCTGAGGCAAAAGACAAGTGATGAAGCAACTGGGAGCCAAGTCACAATCCTGTACATAGGTGACCCAGGCCATAGACTTGCTTTCCCACTGAAAGCAGCAGTGAGAATCAGTAGCCCCCTTGATACTAGAGCAACCCTTTTAAGGAGTGCATTGCTTACCTCCTGTTATGGGTAAGGGGATAGAAAAGGTGCCCTAAAAATTGTCTGCTTACCCAACCCTGTTCTGATTACTATGTTAGGTAGGGAATCCCACAGTGCAGTTGAGTCACAAAAAAAGAGAAGGGAGAGGGGAAGATGTTAAAAGGGAAGGCAGTATGGGAGAAGTAAAGGTCAGAAGAAAATGGACAGGATAAAAAGAGACAGAAAGAGAGAAATATAAACTAGGCAAAGGAATATGGAAGGAAATATATAGTTGAAAATCATTACTATGAAAAAATTATAGTGAATTTCTCTAATAAAGATACAATTTCTCCAATGTATAGAAAAACAGTGAAATTGATACAAAGAAGAGTTATTTTTCAATTGATAAATAGTCAAATGACATGAATGGCAGCTTTTAGACAAAGTAATGCTATCTAGAGTTATATATAAAAACAACTTTAATCTACTATTGATGAAAGAAATGGAAATTAAAACAACCCTGAGGTATTACCTCACACTTGTCAAATTGGTTAATATGACACAAAAGGAAAATGACAAATGTCGGAGGGGAAATTAAAACACTAATGTGCCATTGATGAAGTTTTATACTGATCTAACCATTTTGGAGAGCAGTTCAGACCTCAAAAGACTATAAAACTAGGCATACCCTTTGATCAAGCAATACCCCTACTTGGTCTGCTTCACAAAGAGATAAAAAAAAAACCTATGTGTAAAAAAATATAAGAGTTCTTTTAGTGGTTATAAAAAAATTGGAAATTGAGGGAATGTCCAAGAATTGAGGAATGGTTAAAAAAGCTAAATATAATTGTGATGGAATCTACTGTGCTTTAAGAAATGATTTGCAAAAGAAAACAAATTTAAGAGCCAAGATGGTGATGCAAGGCTTGAAACTCCAAGAGCTTTTCCTGAAAGAATTTTGGATGACTGTAAAGCAACAAAACCCACAGAAAAATAGCATGAAATAAGTTTTTAATTTGGGATACCTTGAAGGAAATTCAGAAAAGATCTGTCTCACATGGGTAAAAGGAGAGTGCAACCCGGCATAGACAGGAGAACTGGGAAACCAATGGTATGTTTTTTGCCACAGATCATTACAGGTCCTGACTCAGCAGGCCAGCAGCAAGGGTTTAAAATCATGCTCAGATAGCAAGGTTAGAGTTTTGGGATGTTGATATGGTATTGAGCTATGCTAGTAAAAGGAGTAAACAATAAGCAAATGAGAAGCTAGACTAGTAAGCCAGCACAAAAATCCTGACCCCCAGCAAAAAAAAAAAAAAAGCTTGGCACTATTCTCCCAGTGCTCCAGTAGCAGAGTTCAATTAGCAAAAACAAAAAAAATACAAAACAAAAAGTGCTAACCACAGAAAAGTGGTACTCTGATAGCAACTATAAAAGCACCCTCTCAGAAAAAAAAGTAAAAAATTACCTATATATGAAACCTCAAAGTGGTTTATGAATTGTTCTCAAATTCAAGAAGACCTCTAAAAGGACTTTAAAAACCAAAGAAGAGAGGAAGAAGAAAAATTGAGAAAAGAAATGAGTTTTGGAGGAAATTCTTCATACATATATATATATATGTATGAAGAAAGACTAGTAACTCTTGAGAATTGTATTTCTCTCAGGACAGTTGAACAGATTATGTGGGTATAAATTGCTCATTTTGTGATGTACTTTAGCTTATGATATTTGTATTTCTTTTGGGACAATAAGAGGGAGCATACTTGGATAGAGTGTGTGGTTATAATAGATTATGGTGTGATGATGCTATGGTTTTGAGAATTGTACTTCTGTCAGGTCATTTGAAAGGAGTATTCTTTGACAGAGGATGTGAGTACAAGACTGTTAGGGACTGTTGAGTGTGGGAATACTGCAAATCTTCATCACCTGGTGCCCTTGAACACAAAAACGTTGTTTTACCAAGTGCTACCAGGGTGGGAGTGGATTGGGGACTGGGAAGGATATTTAAGCACTTGTATTTTGGAAAATAAATGGAGACCTTGGTGTAAAAAGGAGAACTTGTCTTCCTTGTCTCTGGCCCCTCCAATGCTGGCCTGGGGAAAGGGACTCAACATAAGACAGGTATAAAACAATCAAGACATTACAAAAGGAATTATACTGAAAAAGAAGGTGGAGGGAGTAGAAGATAATTAACACCACATGAAGAGACATAATTTACCTATTATGGTAGAGAAAAAGAAGGTTGAGTGTGAACACTGAATAAATATTACTCTCATCTAGTAAGCCAGCACAAAAATCCTGACCCCCAGCAATAAAAAGAAAGAATAACAAATAACTCTCAATTTTTGTTTAGAAATTTATCCTACTTTATAGGGAAGTAGGAAGGGAAAGGGGAAAAGGTAGAGTGAGGGAGGCAGCAATCAGAAGGAAAATATTTGTGAGAAGGGATGAGGGGAAATAATATTAGTCCTTCATTCTTGAAGAAGACCACAACATCATGACAAGGACATGAATTGTATTTGAAGGAGGGGATGCTCTCCTAAGTCACCAGTCTCACTTTCTCCTCCAGAGTTTTCTCGGTCCAGTAGTCAGATATGGATCAGGATGACCAGAGATGGGCCTGCATGTGAGGCAATCAGGGTTAAGTGACTTTCCCAAGGTCATTCAGTTAGTAAGTGACCAGTGTATGAGTCTGGCTTCAAATTCCTGTCCTCCTGACTCCAATGCCATATAATGCATCACTATATATAATACATATATAATATATCACTATATATAATACATATATAATACATCACTATATAATACACCACTAAGCTACCATAAAAGGAAAGGAGAGAGAAAAGTACAAAGGATAGGATAGAGAAAAATACAGAGTTGGTAATGATAACTGTGAATGAGAATGGGAGCAACTCTCCCATAAAATGAAAATAGATGAAAATAGAGTGTATTAAAATCCAGAATCTTACAATATGTTGTTTATAAGAAATTCATTTGAAGCAGAGAGATAAAAACAAAGGTAAAAGGCAGTAGCAAAATATATGAGCTGAAGTAAAAAAGCAGGGATAGCAATCCTTATTTTAGACAAAGCAAAAGCAAAAATAGATATAATTAAGAGGGATAAGAAAGGAAACTACATTCTACTAAAAGATACTGTAGGCATTGAAGTAGTATCCATATGTATCAAATGATATAGCATCCAAATTTTTAGAGGTGGAGCTAAAAGATTTTTAATTTGTTTTTTCTAGTTTTTTAAGTTGCATGCCCAATTCATTTAGCTCCTCTTTCTCCATTTTATTCATGTAAGTATTAAAGGATGTAAAATTTCCCCTAATAACTGCTTTGGCTGCATCCCACAAAGTTTTGGTAGGATGTTTCTCAAGGTTTTTCCTCCTTCTAATTTCTCTTTGACTAATATGAAAATATATTAAACATATTGTTTGTTGCCATAGATTAGTGGGAGAGAAGAGAGGGTATTAGAAAAATATGGAATTGAAAGCTTACAAAAGAATGAATGTTGGAAACTATCTTTGCATGTAATTGGAAAAAATAAAATAAAATGAAAGTGAAAAAATGAAATGATGATCAGGAAACTCAGAAAAATATGGAATGACTTAAACTGATGCAAAGTGAAATGCAATATTTTATGATGATCTACTATGAATAACAACTATTCTTAACAATGCAACGATCCAAGTAAATTCTGTTTCCCTCATGATGAAAAGTGCTCTCTATCTCTAGAGAAAACAAAACTACTTGAGCCTGAATCCAGATCAAATATATTTTTCTTTATTTTATTTTTCTTGGTTTTATCTCTATTTTTTTAATGTTATAATTTATATAGAATTGTGTTTTACATGACTATACTTGTATACCTAGGTCAAATTACATTCCTTCTTATTGTGGGAGAAGGGACAGAGAAAATTTAGAACTCAAAATTAGAAAAAATATAACTTTTTTCATTTAATTGGGAAAAAATGAAATATTAAAATAGAATAAAGAGAATATAGTTGAAACTGAATGTGTAGAAGAGTGATGGAAAAGGGAAGAGGTAATGAATGGGACATCTAAGAACAACAAAAATTGGTGATGTTGGAGTATACTTTGAGAGACACGAGGCTAGATAAGTAGATTTTAGAATTATTTGCAAAGAGATGACAATTGGAACTATAGGATCTGAGTAAGTGAGTTTGTGTGTGTGTGTGTGTGTGTGTGTGTGTGTGTGTGTGTGAGAGAGAGAGAGAGAGAGAGAGAGTTTGAATAACATAATGTGGCAGTTCAAGCTACATTTAAGCTCTATAAGGACATATTATTTAATGAAATAATCATTGATGAAATCTATTTATTTGTTCATTCCTCTAAGACTGCAAAGGTTTTGAGAATGGGAAACTTTTGTAACAAAATAAGATTGATTTTTTATCTATCTCACAATTACACTCTAGATCCATAAAACATATTTTTTTTCTCAAACAAAATTGTTTTGGTGTTTGGCAGATTATTTGTCATTTTTATTATATTGATTCACACTAATCACATGAAACTTTTATGAATGTAGATTTTAGTGCAATTCTATAAGTTCTTGACAGTATTCCCTTCCCTCAGTATAAATGAAATGAGGGTCATGATTCCGTAGAAATTACAATTCAAATCAAGGAATAAACTAGTAAAGAATTTGAAACATTGATGTGAAGATTTAAGTATTTACTACATCTAGAAATTTCACTGTGACTGTAAAAATACAATCTCATTTTTAAGTAAATCAAGCTTATAAAATGATAATCATGAAATGGTTAGTTGCAAAACCAAGAGGATGAGGATTAAGAGTATAACTGAGATTTCTTTTATGATAAATTATCTAGCTCCTGGCTACCATGTATGAGCTCTATTAACTGACTATAAATTGTTCATCATAAAATCTAGTTCATTCTTGTTAATTAGGCCAGGATTTTTATACAGATTTTTTTCCTTTCTTTTTTGTAAGAGTCAAGTCTGTCGGGAGAACAGTTACATTGGAATACCCAGGAAAAAAGGAACCATTGTAACTCCTGCTTTTGTAACCATTGTTAGTCACTTTGTTTTTTTTTTTGAAAGATTTTATTTATATTGGGTTTTACAATTTTTCCCTTAATCTTGCTTCCCTCCCCCAACCCCCCCCCCCCCCACAGAAGCCAGTCAGTTAGTCTTTACATTGTTTCATGGTATACATTGATCTGAGTTGAATGTGACAAGAGAGAAATCATATCCTTAAGGAAAAAAAATAAAGGATAAGAGATAGCAAAATTACATAATAAGATATTGGGGTTTTTTTGTATCCAGAGTCACCTTGTTTTTTACAGCTTTGCTATCAGGGCTTGGTTTGTGTTCTTAGGACTGGAGGAATAGAAGTGTTCAATTGAAGTCAAAGAAGGCTTAATCTAGCCAAACTGATTGCATTTATTTCAATTACTCTCAGTTAAAAAGAAAACATACAATAAAAGGACATACAAACACACAAATAAAACAATGTTTATTAAAAGCAATTAAAACTAAGCAAGTTCAAGAGAGAAAGATAAACACTGCTTCCCCATCAGACATTGAAGATGACTATATTTTTCCATGCTTTATGAAATTGTGCCTTTCAAATCTAATGATATTTTTGATTTAAAAGTACCTGACCCCTGCTGACCCCTAAAATATATTCTTCTGCTTTCAGTGAATCCTATGTTTACATTTTTAGTTATTTTCCATAACTAACTGGCTCCCTTGATACCATTTACAATGAATATATAATGGAGTAACAGGTTTCGTATTTCTCTTGCCATCTCTGAATTTTCTGAAGATATACTGTGCCCCAATTCTGGACTCCAAAGCAATTGTGACTACAGGAAATCCCAATAGTCAATGCCACGGGCTGAGTCAAGCCTTGTGATTGTTCCCATGAGATGTAGTTAGCAAGCCTCTCTGACAGAGGCCAGAGGCAAGAAAAAGACAAAGACTTCAGAACCAAAATGTTATCTCATACACTCATACACCCATATACTCATACAGTCAAACACACACACACACACACACACACACACACACACACACACACACACACACCACATTTAAACCCATTTAATGGGAAATTAAGAATGGTCAATAATGTTCTTTATGAAAACTTCAAATAAAAAAGGTGAGGTGAAAAAAGAGAAAAAAATTCCACTTGAGGGAAAATATTCTAATATAGTGATATCAACTGTATGTGACTATTACATGGAAATACCTAGTGTAATTCAACAAATATTTATGAATAACCTATTTTGGGCAAGACAATGTTAGGCACTGGGAATGCATGATCCTTAACTTCAAGAAAATCTCAGTGTTGTGGAAAGGGATATAGGAAGAGATACAAAGTGCATACAAATAAACTCAGATGATGGCAGTGACGAGGCCATGCCATACTGGGAAGTCTTGTGCCAGTGTCTCCCACGTTGCACAATAAATTCTCAAGTTTTCAATGAGATCTTCAGTGTGTCTCAGTTTCATTTCTTCTGAACCCCTCGTGGGTGCTTGCCATGTGTGAATTCTCCATAAAATAGTTTTCTTTGAGCACTCCCTCCACTTTTGTCTTGATTTGAAGCCTTTTCAAGTTGAAGAATTTTCATTAGTGGGGTAGCTGACCTTGAGGTCATGTTCATCCTCACTGAAGGAGTTTGATAACATGGCTGAAAATATCATGCTAAAAAAATATGGGAACAAGGACATTTCCTTGTTTTTTCCCATTGTAACTGAGAAACCTCAAGAATATCATCCCCTATGCAGTACCCAGGCATGTATGCTGTCATGAAATTGTACAATACTGATGAACTTCTCCAGACAACCAAATTTTGACATAATTTTCCATAAATCACCTCAACTGAGGGGATCAAAGGCCTTGGTCAGATCTACAAATGTTGTATACAGACCTCTGTTCTGTTCCTGCCATTTTTCCTGGAGTTGTCAGGAAGCAAACACCATATCCACAGTTACTCAATCCCTTCTGAAGTCACACTGGCCTTCAGGAAGGTGATCAACTTCCAGGTGAAGGATCAGCCTATTGAGAAGGACTCTGGCCAGAATCTTATCAGCAATTACTAAAAGAGAAATACCCCTTCGATTTGTCACATGACATTCTATTTCCTTTATCTTTATAGAGATGGATGATGGAGGCATCCTTGAATTCTTGAGAGATAACCTCTTTATGCCATATAACCTGGAAAATTTCAATCAGTTTTAAAATGAGCAATAAAACTTTTGCCTTGTAGGTCTCAGCTGGAATAGAATCAGTACCAGGCACTTTGACATGTGAAAGAAGCCTAATGGCATTCAAAAACCTCTTCTTCAGTTGTAACTTTAGCTAGGAACTGATTGACTTCAACTTGAGGTAAATAGGCAATGGCTTCCACATTGATTGATGATGGTCTGTCAAGAAAACTAAACTATGGAAGTGTTCAGCCAATCTTTCTAGCATCATGACCCTATCATTAATCAATGTACATTCATCAACACTGAGTAGTGAAGATTCATCATAGATCTTTGACCCATAAATAGACTTCAGGGCATCATAAAAGCATTTTGGTTTGTTACTGTCTGCAGAAAACTGAATGTCATCTGCTTTCTTAGTGAGCCAAAGTCATCTGCATCTCTTAAGTTTTGCATATACTTTACTTTTGATGGAATTAAATGCTGCCTTCTTAGAGATAGATAAACTATTGTGCTGGTAAACCCTGTAGAGTTCTTGTTTTTCCTTTAGCAACTTCTGTATTTCTCCATCATTTTCATCAAGCCACTCTTGGTGTTTGCGTGTGTTCTAGCTCAGATGGGCAAATATTTTGCTGTAAAACTTTTCTGATTACTCCTTTTCTGCTCTACTTTTGTCAACTATGTGTTGGCTCAGTTCTCCCTCCAAGTTAGCAACAAACTGTTCCCACTCAGAGGGACACTAATGTCTTGACATTAATTCTTCTAGTATTCATTTTGCCTTGGGGCCACTGCTTTGGTTGAATGTGAATATTTAGCTTAGAGAGAATGATTCTGTGATCAGCCCACTCACTTTCACATCCTGTGTGTCTCTTCTCCTTGCAATCACATATGTTAATAGATGCCAATGTTTGTTATGAGGGTACATGAAGGAAGTTTTATTATGTTTAGGTAACCAGATGACAGTGTTTGTGATGAGAAAGTCATGGGATGCACAAGTCTTCAGTAGTAGGTGACAATTACTGTTGTTGTTTTTAGCTCCATTCCTCCCATGGACTCCCTGCCATCTGAGCTTACTCCTGCATAAAAATCACTCAAAATTATAAGCTTGTCCTCTTTTGGTATATTGATGATAAAGGTCTCCAGGACTTTGTAATGTTTGTTATGGTGGGAACATAGGCAGTTATAATGGTGGCATGGCATTTTCCTGAAAGTGTCAATCTCATTGTCATGAGCCTGTCATTCACTCTTTTGGTAGGCATTCAAGAATGTTGACTAGATTAGTTTTGATTGTCAAACCTAACTCGGCTTCACACCATTCCTATTCATTGAGGCCACTCCAGAAAAATGTGTATCCAGCTCCAACTTCAGTAAGCTGGTCTTTATTTGCCAGCCTTGTTTCACTCATGGCTACTATTTGGATTCCATACCTGCTGAGTTCTCTCACAACAAGAGTTGTTTGTCTTCCAGGAACATTGGATCTTGTGGTGTCTATCAGTGTGCACATGTTCCATGCACGGATGGTGAGTAGAATCTTCTTTTAAGAAATTTTTTGACTCGACCATACTGTGGGATTTTCCACCTGCCACAGTAATCAAGTCAAGGTTGGGTAAACATACAATTTTTTAGGGCACTTTTTTCCTACCTCCTTCCTCACATCAGGAGTTGAGTAGTGCAATCTTTAAAAAGGGCTGCTCAGTCAACCAGGGGGCTGCCAAATCCCATTTCTGCTTTCAGTGGAGCAATGACCCAATGACCCTGGGCTGCCTATGTGCAGAGTTGTGACTATAGCTCCCAGTGTATCTGCACCTGCTGCTTCATCACTTTCCTTTCCCCTCAGGACATTGAGGAATGGTTATGAATGACGTCTTTTCACTCTCTCTTCCAAAGTCATCATGATCCAGTGTAGCAAGACAGAATCAAGACAACTGGTGATTGTTTTAAATTCAGTGGATGACCTTGGCATCTTTGATGTCTAACCAAGCTCTAAGTGATCCTTTGCACCAGATTCAAGTGGTTTCATAGCCATTGGAAGGAAACGTCCTCCTCTGCCCACTCCACCAGTGGAAGATTTCACATGCTTAGGATAGACACCCCACACTACTCACTGATGAGTTTGAGACTCCCTCATTACCTTCAACCTGGTTTAGCCAGCCTGCTTAAATGGTTTACCAGGTGTGGTAACTGTATATGCTACAGCTTTTTGAGGCCACAGGTGAGAGTTAGGTAACTCAGGTGGACATCAAAAGTGGAAAGTAGCCCTGAAGAGGACTTGGGAACCCTCACACCAAGGTACTAGTTTTCCTTGAATACACCCTATACCTCAGAGAATATAATATAAGTATAAAATGAGAATTTAAGTAAGATAAAGCCAGTGTTGAAGATGAAGTTCTTGTTTGATAGGCTAAAGAGTTTGCTTTTTTTGTCCTATAGTCTAAAGGACACATGAAAGTCTGAAGGGAGATATGATTAGACCTGCAGAAAAGATGGATTGAAGAGGAAGGATATTATACTCAGGGAGGATAATTTGAAAGTCGTTGTCTCCAGTTATAGTGCTATGTACTTTTGAGCAATGAATGAAAAGCATTTATTAAAATGCTTACTATGTGCACAGCACAGTGATGTGGGTAGCAATAGAAAAGAAGAGATTGTTTTTGTTCTCAAAAAGCTTATGTTTTAGGTAATGGGACAGAAATCACATTTAGGAGGTTTCAGCTGCACATCAGATAGGAAGGTCTTATAGTCCTCAGGGTACAGTCTCAAAGTAAATGTCCATGTGTTTTTTTTAATGTCATAGCTATTGATAAGACCCTATCTATTTTTAATGTTGAATTTATGACTGAATATAGTATTCTATTTTTCTAACCTTCTAATAGCTACTAACAGTTGAATAAAATGTTTCATTTCAAAGATATCTATGACATATGGGGTTTGATTCTCTCCATTGCACTCATGACCCAAACTCTATCTCCGATTTCTTCTTCCATATTTTCTAATGTAGATGAATTTAGAATATCCTAGCTTTTGCCCAAGTCACACTTCCTACACAGAATGACTGGGTCAGGAGTACAGCTATACCTATTTTAAGTTAGGGAGTCAATGTATTCTTTCATTCAAATAGGATAATATTTAGTGCACTACTATATGTGTACTAATTCAAGGTACTCAATTTGATGATTTCTGATAGATGACTTTAAATGAATTCTCTTGGATGTTGAGTAATGCCCATAGGGCTGAAAAGGGAATATTTTGTTACTTGAAGTGCCTTAGCCAAATAAAGTATCAAGTATGTTTATGTTATTGAATCTAATAATACCAAGAGGTCCCTAGAATTCTTTGGTTATAGCTAATAGCCATATAATTTAGGGTGATCAATGTCTCAGTTCTAATTGTTAGCCAATATCTAATTAAAATATTTTTCTTATCCAAGAAAGAATACAAAAGCAAGAAAGAACTTGTAAATATTTATTTGATTTCATTTTGAAAAAAAATGAAGTTCATTTTTATGCATTTACCTGTAGTCATTTACTTTGCTAAAATCAACTGCCTCATGGCAACCAGTGGATGAAGACAATTTAAAGAGGTGGATAGAATATAGGAAATTTCCAGGTGGAAAGAAACTATGATTAGTTCTATGTTCTAACTTCACTTATGTTCTAACTAATCAGGACAAATCTCTGATAATGCACTAATATGGAAGCTAAATGTGTGGAAGACCAGTAATTTAGACTATCAGAAGAATTAATTGTCATTTAACTACATAAGAGAGGAAAACAGAGACTGAGATGAACACCAGGCAGAGACTAAGAAAGACAAAGATAGACACACAGATACACATACACATAAAGAGACAGAGAGAGACAGAGTCAGACAGATATTGATTGACATTTAACATTAAAACGATAAAACATGACTATAGGTGTAAGCAAAATTATATAACAGGGGCAAAAGTGCCTTGCAAAGCATAAAGCATATAACAAAATTTATGTTAGATACAATTATTATCATCTCTGCTAATATCTAAAATTAGATTTATACGTATTCTATGTTCTGTGATAGTGTGATATTAAAATTACAGAAACTAGTCATAGAGAGCCTAACAAGTAACTATAATAGAGGTGGTGCTAAGCAAACAAACAAAACAAACACCCATAAATGGCTATGGGAATAATTCTGGCAGAAATATTGTCAAATGAACTATACTTTTTCCACCTGATAAAATTTACTAGTTTTAAGGGACTCTGCTAATCCTTACATATTAAAACCCAATCCAATAAACATTTATGAACCATCTAATATGTATCAGACACTCTGCTAAGCACTGGGGATAAAATTAATTTAAAAAAATCCCTCCCCTCAATATGCTTACAACCTAATTAAGGGAGGAAACACACGGAAGAAGGTAGAAAAGTAGGGGGGGGGGGGACTAGGATAGACTTGGCACATCAGGTTTCTTATTCCCTGAGGTTGAAAAACCCAGGGAGGACAGCAGATTTCAAGTGAAGTGAGCCTCAAAGTCCAGCTTCTTCCCTCTATAAAAGTAGGCATTGGGACAAGTTTTGTACTCCATTCTCTAGTCCACCATCAATCAAAGGGCAGAGGAGGCTGACAGAGGTCGTGTCAGTCAAGATTTGAGTTAGAAGCAAGGTGATAAGATTAGACATGATGAGCTTAACCCAACAGGACTATAATAATTCTCTTTTGGGAGAAAATCTAAGGAGTCACAGATTCCCCTCTGTCCTCCCGAACCCCTACATGGACTCACATATACATACATACATACATACATGCATGCATATATATATATATATATGGAGAGAGAGAGAGAGAGAGAGAGAGAGAGAGACTGACTAGAATTATAGAATTAAGTAGAGAAAAATATTTGAGTTTAACATAGTTTTATTGGTGGTCAATTTATTAGTGAATTCATTCATGTTTTAATGACTTTTGTTTCACAGTCTTACCTGATAGTAAGAAGCATAGCAAAGTGATTAAGGGGCTCATTTTGAAGGCAGAAAAATTCAAATATTAACTCTGACAAATATTGTCAAGTCAAGCATTCTATCTTGGGAGAAGTAATTTCCTCATTGGGTGTTTCTATACCAATACAACCATCTGTATATGTAGACCAACACACAGAAGCACAAACACATACATACACACACACATACACACATACACACACAAACTTTGGGTTCTAAAATAATGAATACTTGGGACAATGACATACTCCCATAGGTAATTACAGCACAATTTAGTCCTAATTGACTTTAATGAATTTTCATACCTGCCTTAATTCCAGCAAAAAAAAAAAACAACAATGTGCACAACTGAAAAACAATTATTTCTTTTTTTGATAATATTTTCAGTATTTGCTTCTTTTAGTTTTGTATTTCTTCAGGTCAATGTTGGGTAATCTAGATCTAACATATTTTTAAAATGTCTTGTGATACTGGATTGTTATGAGAAATATTGATTATATTGAACAGGCATCTAACAGAGAGTTGTGTAACTCCCCAAAGGGGAAAAATGAGCTTTATGTCTTTATTTTCTTTTTTATCTTCTAAGTCTATCTCTATGGTCTACATTTTTGATATGCACTTCCTACGTCATGATTTCCTTGATATGGTTACTCCTTTTATCAGTGCAACATTTGGTCTGTCCATCTGTTAGTTCTCATTCCTGATACATGACTGGTCCACCTCCTCTTCTGGTTGTGCGTGTCCTTGATAATGTACTTTTATGCCACTCCTTGTGTGCAAGTTATTGTTGGAAATATGCTGAAACCTTTTCCCACCCACGAAACATTTTCTCATTGAGCTTTGGGTCATAATTGTGATTCTTTAGAGATCATGACATTCTATGATTCACAGTCAATATAGTGTTATTAGGAAAATAAAGTGGTTAAGAAAAAAAAGAGGTATTTTTACAGCAGTATATAGCTTGGGTCCATGAGAATACAAAACATTTTCTCAAAAGAAACTGGTCCAAACTCTTACTCAATTTTGAACTTCATTGTTCATACCATACTGAAGATCATCAGTAATGCATCCCCCCAATAACCTGAAGACCATCACAAAAATAATAGATTAAGAGTTAAGACAAAACTTAAAAAGTCTCTAGTTTAATTTTCTAATTTTTCATTTGAGGAAACCAAAGGTTAGAGAGGTTGTACCTTTTTCAAGGTATCTCAGGTAATGACTTTCAAGATCTGACCCAGGACCTATTATTCTAAAGAAAACACTTTCCACTTTGTCATGTTGTTTTGCATCTGCTTTGTGTTTTTCTGTATAGATAGCAAAACATCCCTTTGTTAAAAATACACACATATAATAAAATTAATATCATATAGTAAAGTAAATTGTATTTTCATTCATTTACAAAAGGACTGTCCAAAATGTGGTCCTCAGTACAATTTTTATGCAGCTTGTCTGTGGAAACTGTGGTATGCTTTAGTAAATGAAGTTGAGCTACCACAGAGATCTCACTAAAATGGCAAATCAAAATATATTGTCTATTTTTTCAATTAAAACTTTAAAAATAATTTACATTACTGAACTTTCTTGTAAAATCTAACCCTCCTCCAAATTTCAAAGTCCTCTAAAACTTAATTAGCATCTATTTTATAAGTCCATTATGCCTTTTAACTCTGGTTTTGATATGGTTATTAATATATATATATATATATATATATATACATATGTGTATATATATATATGTATATATGTATATATACTCTTTTCTTCTTGCTAAGGTTGCTCTATTTGAAAGACCAGTCATTGAGTCCAAATTCAGTAGTTCCAGTACCATAACTGATGACATAAGATTATCATAGAAACAACAGAAAAGATCAGGTCCATTTCAAACCTATTTGCTCAAATCTGTTTCTTCCAGTTTTATCAACAAATATTTTTGAGATTATCTGCCTTAGCTATGTGTCTCTGTAGGTCTGTTTTCCCATCATCTGCATTTTGCTATTTTGATGACCAATACTTTAAAATATCTATTCTTCTATTTCCATATAACTTTTAAACAAGCTTGTTTTCTACACAATTTTTGCTCTTGACTTCCACTTCTCTTTATTTGGCAAAATGGAGTGAACATAGATTAAAAAATGGAATTTAAAAATGGGGTAAACATGCATTTACTCCCTAATGCTATCTGGATTTTTTTAGCCTCCTCATTGTGGCTACACATTAAATAAAGTTCTCTAAAATATGGAGGTAATAAATCAGTGAATGCAGATTTGTTAAGCATGTGCTCTTTTGATAGCCACTGTAGTAAGTGCTGGGGATAGAAAGAAAGACAAAATCATGATCTCTATCCTCAAGGTGTTTATTTTATTGGGAGAAAAATATGCAAATAACTGTACAAACAAGAGAGGTACAATGTGAATATAAGTTAATTTTAGAGAGAAGACAGTAGCAGTCAAGAATGAGAGGAGAAAGGGTACTGGAAAAGGCTTTTTGAAGAAGATTATATCTTGCAGGAAGGCAGGATGTAGACATAAGTAGAGAAAGTATTCTAATCATGGCAGCCACTAAAGAGACATAGATACAGGAGATGGAATATTGTGAGTAAAAAAAAGCAAGTAAGGCAATATAACTGGATCCTAGAGTACATGGAGAGAAGTAAAGAAAGTTTATGTCTCCTTGAAGAGTAAGAAAGAGTTAGACTATGAAGGACGTTAATACCAAATAGAAGATTTTATATTTTTTCCCTGGCAGTAAATAGGAAGGCACTGGAATCTGTTTAGAAGGAGAAGGATGACATTGTCTTACTTTCTTTTTAGGTAAATAACTTTGGCAGCTGAGTGGAAGGTGGAGTGAAATGAGGAAAGCTTTGGAATCAAGATATTTTAAAACTGATTAGGTTGGACTTGGTCTAATCACATGAAATGTTTTCTCATGAGAACAAATGTGGTATTATGAAAAGAATACTATATTTGAAATCATATGCCTAAACCTTGATCTTTCTGCTTCCTACCAATGTGCCCCCAGGCAAATTAAGTCTTCTCTGTACCTAATTTTCTTTATCTGTAAAACTAGGGGTAGAGGGGGCACTGTCTAAGATCCTTCTTCTAAAATCAAAGTTTTGATTTTTAATGTTTTTGTATCATAATGCCCTTTTGTGATTTAGTGAAACCTATAGACCCTTTCTCAGGATACCATTTCAAAATGCATAAAATAAAATGTATAGAACCACACATAAAACTATTTTCAAATAAAGAGGTATTCTTTTTCCCGACCAAAATTCACAGTTCCCCGGACAGCTATCCAAGGACTCCTTTATGGGTTAAGAACTTCTGACTTAGATATTTGGGAACTCATGCTAGTTCTTAGTGATCACTGCTTCCCTTTACAAATACTTATTCATACAATTGAAAATTTTATTGGTGATCAAAATCAAGATCCCTGGTCAATAAGCTGACAATTGTTATTTGCAAATTTTTGAAATTCAAGATGTTTTCTTATCTCTAGTCTTATGGAATGTTCCTAACTGTCCATCACAAATGAATTTATGAAAAATATGTTAAGTATTTATTTTGTGCCAGGTACTGTTAAGTAATGATAATTCAAATATGAAACAAGGGTTCTTGCCTTCAAGGATTTTGTATTCTGATAACAAGAGACAAGTCATATCTGAGAGTAGTGAACAAGGAAGTTTGTTATAGAATAGAAAATCATGAGAATGGTAAATGGGGACAAAGAGCAACCAATTAAGACAATACTTCCATAATCAAAAGTAATATTACTTTGATAATATTTCCCAGAGCAAGAGGCAGAAGAAAAAGAATGGTGTCATACATGAAAGGAAGATGTGAAGCATACTTGGTTGGTTGGCATAGATATGGTAAACTTTCATCAGTTAGAGCAGCATGGCCTTGGGGAAGAGCTCAAGGTTTGGTTGGAAAGGTACAATACCACATCAGGGTATCAAGGCAGAATGATATCTATTGATTCATTATTTCAGAGATGATTGACATTGACTCTTCAATCACCTCTGCAAGATTTTTGAGCACTCTTGGATTTTGTTCTTTGGATCTGGGAACTTGAACTCATTTTAACCTATTAAATATTCTCTATCTACTTACTCATCTGTACCTCCAATTCCCTGTGACTTTAGTTGTTTTACCCTTCATGGTTTGAAGATCATTCTTCATAGAGAGGATAGAAGCAAAAGAGAAATTACATAGTACTTCTTTTTTCCCCCACCATCTACAAAACATCATCAACTTGAAATTTTGGGTGCATCCCTTCTTTTTTCTTTCCTTTGCTTAGAAAATACTAAATTCTGATTAAACTTAACTGCATTTGTGAAATAATTCTTAAAAATCTATGAAATACTTTCACATCTAATATTTCATTTGGCCTAATGATATAACTGTGATCTATCATCACTCAATTCTCTTGGCTCACAGATCTTAGGTCATTTCTTTGGGCTCCACCATATTCAATGATGTGTTAAGGATGATCACTTTTTCCATTAAACACTCAATTAGATTGTTACACCTGCAGTTATGAAGCTGCAGAAGCTTTGATTTATAAGGAAAGGAAAAAGAGTCTCGTTTAGTTTGAATTTGAAAACAAACAACCAAAACAGAACTGGTCTGGGCATGATTTGTTCTAGTGTTCCCAAAGGCTACATGTCACTGATGTTGAAGTGAAAATAGTTTTCTGGGGAGAAAAATACCTTGAAGATTGAGTGGGGATTGTGGGAAATTGTGTTTGTGTGTCTGTGTTGTGTGTTTGTGTTTGTGTGTGTGTGTGTGTGTGTGTGTGTGTGTGTGTCTGTATGTACGGGTGGGTGAGACATCTCCCTTCATCTTTCACTTCCAGATCAGAAATGTTAATGTTAACCAGAATTGTGGCACTTACTCATCGGAGGAGAAATATCATGAGCTATTTGGTGCCTCTGAAATAAATCAGATCTGGCAAGCCTGGAAGCTCTGTTGAGATTGACAAATCTATAGTCAAGAACCATCTTTGTGAAGAGTGAAACCATATGCCACCAACTGTCTGAGCTGAAAAGAATCCCTATACTAATGAAACCAATGATGGGATCAGACAGCATTAAGAGCCATTTTGCCATCTCACAACTTCACAATTTGGGCTGCTTATTTTTTTTTACCTTTGCTACTGACTGAACTGTGGAAAATACCAGAATATTGCAGTACTAACAAGGAATAAAGATCTTGTACCAGATGGTGCCACTCCTCTCTACCTAGCTCCAGCCCAAACAGTCTGCCTGAGTTTTGAAGAAAAATCCAAATTGATCATATCACTAAGTCAATGAAGACAGTACAAAAAGCACACCTCCCTCAAGTACTGGAAGCCTTTATGAAGTTGAATTATTTGTGCCAATGGATCTGAGCATTGCTATTTCAAAATCTTTACTAAAAAGTGTTGGGAATTACAAATGCTCTAATACAAATGAAACTCTCAAGAGCAATTCATCAAACAATCAACAATCATCGATTAAAGGTTTTCTATGTGTAAAGTTCTGAGCTGGACAATGAGAACAGAAAGACAAAAAAAAGTCAGAGTCTTTAGCTTCAGAAAATTTATATTTCAAAGGAAAAAGATGATATACACATAAATATATATGCATATGTGTATATAGATATGCAAAATCAATATGTGCAAAATAAATAATATGTAAGTTGATTGGTCAGAATTATTAGATGGGGAATGAGCTTTCAAATAACAGATGGCATTGGAGATGAATATTAAGGAAAATAGAATTCTGTGAGGCAGAAGAGAAAGGACAATCAGATCAAATGGGAGGTTATTTTAATAGTTCAGTGAGAAGTGATGAGGATCTCAACCAGAGAGGTGCCTCTATGAGTTGAGAGAAGAAGGTTATAAAAGATATTGTGGAAGTACAAACTGATAGGGCATATGGGGTGAGGGAGAGTGAGGAGAAAAACATCTTCTGAAGCTTTAAAAACTAAGTGACTGGGAGCCTTTGGAAAAAGTTTGGAAAAGGGATGAGTTGTGGGGGACAGAGATTATGTACTGAACATGAGTTTTAAGGTATAATACTTCCACAGTATCACCAGAATGAAAATGGGAAAGTGAAGTAGAAGCAGTAACCCTATTGAACTGTCTCAACATTTTCCTTAAAACAACTTTAAAATAACACCTCAAATTTTGAAGTATCAGAGCCAACAAATGGTCCAGGTGAAATACTTTTCCAGCCCAGGACAACTTAGATAGTCAGCAGACATCTGTGACACTGGCATAAGGACTGCCTGAGAGTAAACACAGCAGTAACATGCCTTGAAGATGGCTTCATTGTGAGCCCTCAGCCCACAAATGGCAAGGAGTTCAGACAACTGGTCAGAAAGAGATTATAGGGACCCTTTGCCATCACTCTGTTCAGAACCCTGTTGCTTTGCATACGTGTAGTTCTGCATCTCAGTTCTGAGGGACAAAGTAGTACTAGCACTTGATGCTTCAGGGGAGCTGAATCTCATCTGGGTTAAAGACCAGAGTAAAGAGCAGAAAACCAGAGACCACACCTCTCCTTAGATCACACTGCCTTGGAAGCCCCAAAACTTACAGACTTACAGAACTAGCTCTGAAAACATCAGCATGAAAAAGCTTAGAACTTAGCTTGGAACAATGGCCTTTCTACTCTGGGTACAGAGTCAAATTTTAATATAAAATTCAAAGTCAAGAAAGAGTCTGTAAAAATGAAAACAACAAACAAACAAACAAACAAACACCCCTTGACTATAAAAAAGCTATCATGATGACAGGAGAATTAAAGACATAAATGCAGAAGTCACAAAAATGTCAAAATAGCAAAACCTTAAAGGTAAACAAAAAAGATAAACAAACCAATAAGAATTTCTGGAAGTGCTTACAAATCATTTAAAAAATTATAATAATAGAGGTAGTGTTAACTTTGGGGAAAATGAGAGATGCAGAAAATTATAAAAAGGGGAAGCAACAGTTTTGTAAAAGAGGCACAAGTTGGGGTGGCTAGGTGGTGCAGTGGATAGAGCACTGGCCCTGGAGTCAGGAGTACCTGAGTTCAAATCTGACCTCAGACACTTAATAATTACCTAGCCATGTGGCAAGCCTCTTAATCCCATTGCCTTGCAAAAAATGAAAAAAAAAAAAAGAGGCACAAGTAGTACTTAATAAAATAACACCTTAAAAAAGTCAGAATTGGCCAACTGGTAAAAGGAATACGACAATTCATTGAAGAAAGTAACTGAATTTAATACAAAAATATTCATGGCAACTCTGATTGTGGTGGCAAAGAATTTGAAATCGAGGGGATGTCCATCAATTGGGGAATGGCTAAGCAAATTGTGGTATATGTGCGTTATGGAACACTGTTATTCTATTAGAAATCAGGAGGATGGGATTTCAGAGAAGCCTGCAAAGACTTTCATGAATTGATGCTGAGTGAGATGAGCAGAACCAGAACACTGTACACCATAACAACAACATGGGGTTATGATCAACCTTAACTTGCTCATTCCATTAGTACAAAAGTCAGGGGCAATTTTAGACTGTATGTGATGGAGAATACCATTGATATCTAGACAAAGAACTGCGGAGTTTAAAAAGAGATTATTACCTTCAATTTCTTTTTAAAAATGGTACTACATAATTTTGCTATCTCTAATATTTTACTTCTTCCTCAAGGATATATTTTTTCTCTCTCAACACGTTCAGTTTTGATCAGTGCTCAGCATGGAAACAATATAAAGATTATCAGATTGCCTTCTGTGGAGGGGAGCAGGGAGGGAAGGAAGGGTGAGGAAAAAATTGCAAAATTCAAAGCCTTACAAAAATGATAGGTAGAAACTACTATTGTATATAATTGGAAAACAAAATATTTATATAAAAAAGAATATTTGATGAAATGAAAAATAGGAACAAAAAACTCACTGAAGAAAATGACCCTTTAAAAATTAGATTTGGGGGGCAGCTAGGTGGCTTAGTGGATAGAGCACTGGTCCTGGAATCAGGAGGACCTGAGTTCAAATCCAGCCTCACATTTAATAATTACCTAGCTGTGTGGCCTTAGGCAAGTCACTTAACCCCATTGCCTTAAATAAAAAATTAAAAAAAATTTGAAAAAGTTTAGATTTGGGAGAATAGAAATTAATATTTTTGAGACATCAGTAAACAATAAAATAGAAAAAAGATGAACAGAAAAATACAACAGTAGTAAAAAAAGTCAAAAAATGAAAAAAAAAGAAAATATGAAATACTGCAATGAAAAACAGCTGACCTGGAAAATAGATTGAAGAGGGATAATTTAAATATTGTTGAAATATATGAAATCCATAATAAAAAGGAACCTAAAATCATAAAGAAATTATAAAGGAAATCTACTTCATAACAGAATCAGAAGGTAAAAGAGAAATTGAGAGAATCCCCCAACTTCCTCATGAAAGATATACCAAAAAACAAAACCAAAAAGGAACTCCTGGGATTATTACAGTCAACTTTTAGAATTCCCAGGTCAAGGAGAAAATATTGAAAGTATGGAGAAAAATAACAAAAACAAAAGCATCCAGATACAATGGAATTGAAACAATTGAGGATTACAAGATTTACTAACTTCCCTGTTAAAGGAACTGGAGGTCTGGAATAAGATATTCCAGAAGGCAGAGGAGCTAAAATTACAAGCAAGAATAACCTTCCCATGAAAGCTTGATATAATCCTTCAGGTGAGAAATGCACATTTATTGAAGTATCTGCAGACAATTCTCTCTAGATGCATGTCCAAAATGGAAGAGCATTTCATCTATTAGCAAAAAGTTCAGTAGGCCATATGCTTGCTTTCTTTTCAATAATACAAAGTGACCAGTATGATTGAATGTCTAATAAATTTAGACATTGGGCTAATAAATTATTTTTTTCTATTTGACTGGCTATTTTCAGATGTCTTTCTCCTGTATAGTTTGGTAACTTATACATGATTATGGCATAAGGTTAATGCAGAAAACATTAGATACTCAAATATTTCTCAACCTGTTCTTTTCTTTAATAATAGAGTTTATTCTGGTTGATCCACAAATTCATTTGAGGATCTTATCATCAAACACCTAATGAGCATTTCTAGAATTTTAAAGACTTTAAGATACATAGAGTGATAGATGGAAATGTTTTGCCTTAACATCCTATTGCCTCTACAAATAAATATAAACTCACTTGTTTAACTTTATCTCTTATTTAAAAATAATAATTTTTTTAAGGCAATGGGGTTAAGTGACTTGTCCAAGGTCACACAGCTAGGGAATTATTAAGTACTTGAGGCTCGATTTGAATTCAGGTACTCCTGACTCCAGGGCTGGTGCTCTATTCATTGCACCACCTAGCTGCCCCTTTACATCTTTTTTAAAATTGTAATTACTTGTTTAGCTTTAAAACTTTTCACAACTTTGTTCTATTTTACCTTTATTGAATCATGAGGAACTTTATTCTATTCTATACTCTGTAATCCATCCAAATTGGTCTTCACTCTTTTTATCTTTGCTGAAATTTTCCATTTTCCTGCTTTCCCACTATTCTCTCAGCTGAAAACTTTATCTCATATCACAGATCATTTACTATGAATTCTTTCTTTTCTACTCTTCCAGATCTCCTATAACTCAGATATCTGCCACTGTCTCTTTCTTCATCTGTCTCACATGAAGTACTTTTACTCCTTACCAAGATTCAAATGATCCCATTCCATTCTGTCATCTCCAACAGATTTTCTCTTCTTTCATCTTCTCTTTTCAATCTCTCCTTCTTTACTGACTCATTTCTTACTATTTACAAACATACTCATGTGTTCAATATGTTGTAAAAGCCCTCACTAGACTCTTTCATTCCTGCTATCAGTCTCTTATTTTATTTGCCCTTTGAATATAAAATCCTTGAAAAGGTCATTTACAACAAATGCATTTTGCTTTCTTTGCTTCCACTCTTTTCTTAATCTTTTCAAATCTGACTTTTGACCTTATCATCCTATGAAACTGCTTCTTCAAAGATACTAATGATTTCTTAGTTGCCAAATCCAATGATCTTTTCTCACTCCTTGACCTCTCTTCAGACGTCAACATTGTTGATCTCTTGTTCTAAATACTTTCTTTTCTGTTTCAGATCACCATTCTCTCTTGGTATTCCTCCTACCTATCTGATCCCTTCTTTGTCTTCTTTGCTGGATCCTCATCCAGTTCACATCTTCTAACTGTAGGTGTCCTTCAGAGTTCTGTCCTAGATTGTCTTCTTTTCTCCCTCTTTATTGCTTCAATTGGTGAGCTCAGTTATTCCAGTGGATTTAATTGCTATCTTTATGTTGATAATTCTCATATCTACCTTTCTTGCCCCAATCTCTCTGCTGACATCATTGTGTCTCATCCCCAACTTTCAGACATCTTGAATTGGATTTCTAGGAGGTAGCTTAAATATAAAATGCTAAAAGCAGAATTCATTACTTTTCTCTCTTCCCTTCCCTACATTTCTTAATACTATAAGTGGTAACACCATTCTTACAATCCAATAGGCTTACAACATAGCAGTCATTCTGTATTCCTCACTATCTCTTACTCCCCATATCAAAGTTAATGTCAAAATTTCTTGATTTCACCTTTGCAAATTTCTCAAATATGCCCTTTCTCTTCTCTGACAGTGCTACCACTCTAGTGTAGGCCCTCCTCATGTCACACATTGATTCTTGCAATACTGGCTGATAGATCTCCCTGCTCCAAGTCTCTTTCTATTCCAATCCATTTTTCAATCAGCCATATGAGGAAATAAAATTGTTCTGTTTCATTTAATAATTGATTCTATTGTGTAATTTACTCTGTTTTGCACTACTGTCACATTTTATATGATTGCTCTAGTCACATTTCTTTGTCCTTAAATTAAACTTAGGAATGAAATTATCCCTCTGAGTTAGTTTAAAGGTATAATTAAAAGGAAATGTTGTTATCACTCACTATGTTAGCCCTTGGGACATCCGTTTCTTGTCTGTTAGTCCCAAGTAGCTTAACTTGCTATTCCCCAAAAGATATGTCTTTTTTTGTTAACTGTTCTTATAATGAGAGTATATTTATTTGATCTCTTCTAAGGGGACAATGAAACTAGTGGTAGTGATGCCCTAGCAAAGATTAAAAGAGGACGATGAGTCCCCAAAAATGATTAGCATCCATTAATCATCAGAGGGGTGTGATTAGTCACATTTGAATGCCAAGCCACTTGTCTTAGTATAGTCAATAATAATATTCCCTAATTTCCCAGACCCCCTCCTTTCCTGCATGCATATAAAAAAGATCCTACCCCCTCTTATCACTGGGCTTGCTAGCCTTACTGAAGTGGCCAGTGTGATCCACTTTGTTACTAGTTATATGTAGCATTTCTAATAAACTGATTTTGCTCAGACTGCAATTAATCTCTTTTTCTCAATAAACTGCAGTGGCTTCCTGTTGCCTCCAAAAAAAATACAAAATGCTCTGTTTCACATTTAAAACCATTTATGACCAAGTCCCCTTCTAGCTTGACATTCCAATTAGACCTTACTTTCCTATATGTACTCTTCAATTCAGTGACATTGGCATCTTGACTATTCAAAAAATAAGATATTCCATCTCTCAGCTCTAAACATTCTTTCAGACTCTCCCCCCTACTTGGAACATTCTTCTAGTGTGACTTCTGATCTCTCTGGTTTCCATTAAATCCCAATGAAAAGTTTATTTTCTATATGAATCCTTCTCCAGTCTCTTTAATTCCAATGCCTTTCCTCTATTAATTATTTCCTGTTTATCCTTTTATAGTTTGAATTTTATTTCCTCCAATAGATAGTAAATTCTTTGATGGCAGGGGACTGTCTTTTGTGTCTTTTTTGTATTCTCAGTTCTTAACACATAATAAATGCTTAGTAAATGCTTATTGATTGATTTTTTCTTCACAAAGGATACTTCATGTCCTATTTCCATGTATTTGACTAGACTATCTGCCATAGTTAAAATATACTTCCTCACTTCCTAATAAATTCCCTTCTCTATATTTAAGAAATACTTCAAGCACTTTCTCCTATGTGAAATCTTTTCTGATTTTCTCAGTTGCCAGTATGCTCCTTTTTTAAAATTACCTTATAGTTACCTTCTTTTTATCTTTAATAAATATATATCTATATGCATTTTTGTTATCTTCTCTACTATATTGTAAACTACTTATAAGAATTGCTTAACTTATTTTATTCCTTAGAGCCTATCAACTGACACATAGTAGGAACTTAAATTCTTCCTGATTAATTAGAGTCAAATTAATTAAAGGATTAGATATGCTTTTGGTGGGGGAAGAAACAAGTTTATTATCCCAGAGAATAAGGAGAGGATGCAACTTCAGTAATGGATGAATGAATGAAGCATTTATTAAGTGTTTATTTTATATAAAGAACTGTTAGACTAATGTTGGACATATATTTAGAAAAGTAACATAGTTCTTCTCAAAGAGCTTGATCAGGGAAACAGTCATATGGGAGGTTTCAATTATAAAATGGAAAGATTCCACTGTGTGTGGAGTGAAGTAGCAAAGCAGATGATAATGCCTGTTTTTGAATATTATAACTACTGATATCACATCAGTATCAATTGTTGAACCATTTGACAATGTAGAGGACTTTAGTGACAAGAAATTTCTTTTCTGAGTCTTTAATAAATATGACTATAGCACCTTGAAGGAGCAAGAGAGTTGTAAAGATGCAATGGAATGAAATTGTTGGTTCCACAGAAACTGAAGCACTTTGCCATCCCATAAATTGGACCATATAAAGTGCAGATTATCAAGAGATCTAAAGGAGTACTTGATATATTTCCTAGATTCACAGGACATATTGAAATATAGAATGGTAGAGAGTTGGACTAACCTTTATAAAGTAGGTTACAGAATAATTATTTCATGAGCTAACAGTAACTTGGGCAAGATCTTTGCTATTGTAACTAAAAAAGGAAAATACACCATGAGGTGGTACATGTAAAGAAATAATAAGACTTGGCAAAGGAAGTATATATACATGTATGAATCAGTGGAAAAATGGATTTAATAAAGCCCAAGATAATGGGCCTAAGGGACAGACAGTAAGGTGAGGAACACTGCTGAAATCACTTAGAATAGTTCCCTATAGTAAAAGGTAATTTAGATGGGAAGACTAGAAGTTTTATGTTTACTATGATAAGTGAAAGAATGGCAGGATATTCATCTGAAAATGTCCATTAGCCATTAAAATATATGGGTAATAATTAAAGGGTTGAGAGATTCTTAAAAGGGATATTAAAATATAGGAGTCAACTTTTTTCTTCCTGCTTTTTCCATATTCTGCAGAGAGGACTTAATCCTTTTAACTTTTGGACTGGAACTTTATCATCAACTAATTACCACATCTATTTGAGAATGAGAGTGACTTCCATGTTTCTTGTTCATTCTTGTCTGCCAGTTCTTCTGACTAGATGCCAAATTAGATAACCCTGTGAAACAACAAATAAAAACAACACTGTCTATCTAGTTGTAGCAATTAATAAAACAGGCAGCTTCTAATATTACAAGTCTATATAGACATTTCTTGAGTTGAGTGAGTGATTTTTACATAATTCAAATTTGTCTGCAGAAGTGGTGACTGCAAGTAGAGAGGCAGGAAGGAGGCTGCCCTCAGTGCAGGAAGGCGACTAGGACATGGTTTAAGAACAAGAAAAGAGAGACCAGTAGGAATATTGGGGATCCAGTGAGTCATGTGGTGGCCCAGCTGAAACCAAGACAAAAAACTTGGGGGCGGAGGAGGGGAGGCAGACATATTGATGTCCAAAACAAACACAGATAGGAGAGAAATTTAGTGACTTTTGGGGCCACAGATAGGCCCCACAGGGGTGAAAGGCAGGCAGAAGGCAAATACACGGGCTAGAAAGTAATTTCCTCTCTTGGCTCCAGAGTTCTCAATGTAAGCCCTGATGCAGGATTGGTGGAGATTATGTCATTCTTTCCTCATCTTTTTCTGCTTCCATTTGGAAATTTTTTTTCCTTTTGGGGGGGGTGGAAGGCCCTCAAGCCACCACCTCCCTTCTGCAGGAGCAGAGAGAAGGAGAGAGAGAGAGAGAGAGAGAGAGAGAGAGAGAGAGAGAGAGAGAGAGAGAGCATATTCCTATACAGTAAAGTTAGCATCAGTGGTTTTTTGAGATATGGATCTTTTTAGAAATTTTTATTTAAAGTCAAATTTGTGTAACTTGAATTTTAAGGAAAACCACAACTATCTGTATTTCAAAAATTGTTCAATTACATTTTTTAAATTGTTGTTAGGTTTCCAGGCCAACTAATAGAAGGGCTTTTAACTTTATGATGAAGCTAAAATATTGTTATCACTAATAGTAGTAAAAGCATTGAATCATGATCAATGTGATTTCAGACATGTTATAGATTAAATCAAATTTTTGTTTCTATAGGAAATCTTGGTTCACAAGGCAAAGAGTGATAACATATCTGACCTCACTCTATCTTGGTTTCTCCCCTTACTGTCTGCTGTAGCCACCATGTCTACATGATATGTTCAGGTTATGGTGAAAAGAGAATGTGGGGTCTCAGGAAGCATACATATACTAATCTGACCGTTATGGTAAGCATAGCAGGAAATGTGTATTTATTCCTATAGAATATTTATGTCAGAAAAACAGAATAGCCCAGTAGATAGTCAAACCCAGATACCTGCTGTCTGTGTGAGTCTGGGCTAATCACTCAAGTGTTCAGTACCAAAAGAACTCTTTAAGACTTAGTTGCCAATCAATAGATGTTTTGCATATGCAGCTACTTTGTATATATCTGTACTCATTAGCTTTACATTGATGCTTTGTAGACTTTTGAAATACATACAATGCTATCTGAAATATTAAGGTTAACTCCTTGTGAATAGGGATTGATTACATCATTATTTGCATTGTATCTCTGGGGCCTCATACAGTTCCAAACCCATAAGGTTTCATTGATGGATTAATTATAGACTGATTAAAGAGGAAGCATAGTTTCCTATACCAAAGTAATCACAAGCCTGACTAGGGAAAACAAAACAAAACAAACATACAGCAAATTCTTAAGTGACATGTTCCATTGTGTAATTGGGATAGTACCTGTAATAAATAGCTAGCTCTAATTTGCTTGAGTCTGATTCTCATATTTAACATATTCTATTACTTTCTAAAGCTTCCTAACCTTCAAAGTATTTTTTTCAAAGTATTTTTAAAAAGTGTATTTTTACACATTTAAAAAAACATTTTAAGGATAGAAGGATTTCTTAACGTCTCCTACCTACTTGTACTTCCCTCCAAAAATAATTATCATGTATTTATTTTACAAATGCTTTAAATGTGCACATGAAGTCCTTCCAGATAGAATTTCAACTTCTTGATGGCATGGACTATTTCTTTTAGACCTATATCTCTAGCAATTAGGATAGTGCTTGCTAATATAAATATTTGTTGGTTATTCCCTGATTTAATGGAAATGGAAGATTGTTCCTCCTTGACAATATAACATTTTTTTAAATGCTTAATATTGTACTTAATTTGTTTTCCTTTTCTATTAGTTTTTTTGAACATATCACGCTTGCTGCTCTTTTCAGTAAAAAGTAAACTTCTGAAGAGCAAAAATGATTTCCTTTTTGTCTATTGTCCTTGTCTAGAGATTTTTCTCATGCTGCTAAGAGTTCTTATTTGCAATTCTGAAAGACTTGATTTCTTCTTAAATTGGTGGTCATTTTGTAGTCATAGAATAACTGGATAATATTTTTTCAGTTATTTTGGTAATATCATAATGTGTAAGTTATTTTAATACCATCTCATCTCTAATTGACTCCTGTCAGAGGTGCAACATTTGCAAAAAGGAATGTTTGTTATTGAAACAAACAAACCATGTGGCATCCTAGATTTGTATGCAAAAGATTTACAATAAAACTAAGTAGCTATTTACTTTAAATATGCCAATTAACTGTTACTAATGTACAGCACACTTCTGGGTTAAAGATGATTGATGGTAACACACAGCGAAATGTTCTTAAATTGTAGTCAGAAAATGGTAATGCGCAAAGTGGAAAGAACCACCAACTGACAGTACTAGTTACATGTTTCAAAACAACACTTACAAATTGTTCTTTTATTGTTCTTCTGGACTTTTTCCTATTCCCCATTGCTATTGTATTCGAGCCAAAACAACATGCAAAAAAGAAGTTTTGGAAAAGAAAAAAATGTTTGATTGTAGTGTGTACCATGGACCCATTTTCATTTCCTTACTTAGTGGAAACTGCAATGCAAGTTTTGCTTGAATGAAAAGAATAGACCTGAATCTTTTAAATGTCTGACATTCAGCTTATCACCATTAGAGAACTAATTAAAGGAAGAAATGGCTTTTTTAGTGGAGAAAAGTTAAGTTTTGCTTAGCTAGACATCGACCACTCTGCTTGCTCTATTTTGTATATTAGAAGATCAGACTTTCATCATCAGGACTGAGCCAATTTGCATAATATGTATCTTTGTGTGGGTTTCACCAGAACTGCAATTAGAGGATTTATGTTGGATGGTCAATAAGGGCTGGATCTTCAGGCTGTCTACACAATGATCAAACCACTCTTTTAGCTGGTCAATGCAAAAAACAAATGAGTAATTCAGTATGTGTGTATGTGGGGCCTGGGGTGGGGGGATGGAGTTAGAGTCTGTAGGAAGACTGGGGAATCAGTTGAGTTATTTGGTGAAATGAACTGACTGATTGACTCAGATATGAGGCTATGTTAACATAGGACCAACTGATACAGTCAAAGCATGGAATCTAGAAACAGTTTAGCCATAACCACTGTGACCTTGGCTACACTTTCAGTAGATGACTCAATTTAAAAAATGAAATAGAATTGCAATTTTAATTTTTATAAAATCTTTTTATAATCTGTTTTTACCATTGTTATTACTTTTTAAAAGCTTGGATTTTAATTCACAGGTTGCCCAAAAGTTCACTGGCTACTACAAAATTACTAAAAGTTCACAAAAGGTAATAGGAAAGACATTTAAGAAAGAAAAAAAAAGTAGAAAGGGAAAGAAAACAGTCAAAAGATGTGACTGGGTTTAGACCCACATGTATCCAACCACGTGGAGCTGAGGCCATATTGATAGTTACAAGCTTGGAATGAAGTATTCAAATTAAAAAGGGAAAAGAGAAGGAAAGTTTAGGATAGGAAAGTGAGAAAGCAGAGCTTTCATCTAGTAGGGAGGAAATAATCAAGATAAAAAAGGGAAAAGATAAGAAACTTTTAGAGGAAAGAAGGGAGAAAGAAAGCAAGAAGCCTGGAAGAAGAGAAGAGAAGAGAAGAGAAGAGAAGAGAAGAGAAGAGAAGAGAAGAGAAGAGAAGAGAAGAGAAGAGAAGAGAAGAGAAGAGAAGAGAAGAGAAGAGAAGAGAAGAGGAGAGAAGAGGAGAGAAGAGGAGAGGAGAGAAGAGGAGAGGAGAGGAGAAGGTTGGATCAACATTGATCCAATCACATGGAGCTGGGGCTATATTATTCTAGCCACATGACAAGATCATGGTGAACAGAGAGAGAGAGAGAGAGGGACAGACAGACAGACAGACAGACAGACAGAGAAAGCTAGTGTCTAAAAGTGGGAAAAGCAAGAGGATAAAAGCAAGCCCAAGAAAGCTGTTTTCACCATTGTTATGGGTGTCATTTTGATGGATACAATCCTCAGCTGATATCTGGGTGACCCTTTCCTACATACATTGTGAGGTTTTAGATAGACTTAAACACTTTCTAGTCTGTCATTGCTGTAGAATTGAATGTTCTGTTTAAACAAATGTCAAATATTCTGGTTAATATTGAGTTAATATCTCTGGGGACCAATAATTTTTCAAAAATAGGAATACAATGAATTATAACATTGAAAATCCCAACATAATACTTCTTTGAAGATTCAGGAAGAACTATATAAACTTGTAGTACTCATTATGAAAATCAATAATCACTGTACTAATGAAGTACGGACATTCTAGTTAATATAAGTTCTGGGTTAATAGAATGTCAGATAAACTAATTTGACCATAATATGAATATGTTTTTCCTTAAAGGTGAAGAAAGGAAACTACCTAGTAAAGGAAGATGAGAATGATTTAACAAATATTAGATGTTAGACAAATGTTAGACAGTTTCCGTAGTGAAATGAATATCTGTAAAACATCTGTAAAATGAAATAGAAAAGGAAATGGCAAACTACTCCAGTATATTTGCTAATAAAATCTCAAATAAGCTCTTAAGAATAGGACAGGCCTGAAAAGGACAAAAGGAATGACAACAACTTTCCAGAAAGATGGAAAGTTTGAATAACTTAATTACTTTTGAAGAGATTAGCTAGACAATAAACCTGCCTCCAGGGAATGAATTGCTTTTACTAGTGGTCTATAGACACTCAAATTATGGAGTATGGGAGATGGAAAAGTATGGCTCTTACTAGGAACACATTTGTCCAGAGAAGGAAGGAACTTTTGAGCATGAAGAATTTGAAGAAGAAATAAGTTATTTCCCATATCCTGATAAAAGGTGAGGAACAACCACAGCACTGATGTTCTGTGAGAGTCATAAAAAAAGACTCTTCTGCCAACACTGAATTAAGAATTGTTGCTGTAGCTGAAAGAACCTTCAAAGTTCTCTAGTTGAAAACAGCAATGAAGAGCATGCTCAGTTGAATCATGGAGTGAAGGCCCTCTGGAGAAAGAAAGAACATCAACATTCTGTCCTTGTTTTTTGTAATTATTGTTCTTCTAAAGCCACTTGAATAAATGCCTTTGCTAAAGGCCTGAGTCCTTAATCTCCAAATCCAGTTATTAATTTTAAATTGAAGAAGTAAATTATGTTAGAATTAAGTTCTTTGTAGATGATGAGGGTTTTATAGATATATTTATTTATTTGCAGTATATTTGGTAAGAAAATTTCATCTCTTAGTTAATTTTTCTTGAGCATCTAGTCTATATATAGCAATATGGAAAACTTTAAGCAATGTTTTTATAAAGTAGACAGAGTTGATTTTCACCTTTTCTTTCTGTGCCTCTTTTCCAGCTCATTGCTACTCCTTCCCCTTGGTTCTTTCTTCATTAGTTTTTCAATCTAAACTTGTTCTTAGCAAAAGATCCGCAAAACTCAATCACATATGACTTTAGGAAAACTAGCTAAAGCTTAATGTGTTAACCCATAGAAGCAAAGTCTCATATTTTACAAGAGGGATTCTTAATTTTTTTTTTTTTGGTCAAGGATTCCTTTGACAATCTGGTGAGTCCTATGGATTTCTTCTTAGAATAATGTTTTTAAATTCACAAAATAAAATATATAGGAAGATGAAGGAAACCAATTATATTGAAATAAAATAATTAAAAATAAAATGGGTGACTCCATATTAAGAACTTCTGGTTTAAACCAAGGAATTAAACTCTTATGGATTATTTGCTAAATGAAGAGAAAGTTGAGGATGTTTGTACTCTTCCAGTCCACTGTTTAAATAGCCTAATGTGTAGGCAGCTACTTACTCTGCTGTAGGTGACCCCCATGATTTCAGTCCTGGAATCTACCCTATATGCTATAATACACACACACACACACACACACATGCACACACACAACACAATTAGTGCTTAAGGGCAACGGTTTCAAAAACAATGCAAGATCTTCTTTGCAGTGACAGAGGGTTCAGTTCAAGTTGGGTTATTTAAGTCTTCCTTCCAAAAATAAGCTTCTACTGGGTCATTTTGGACACAGGCCCTCACTTTTGAATGTTAAATTAAATACAGCTGCATACTGATACCAAGCAATATTAATTTATCAAGGATTTTAGCTTCTTTGAGATCTTTCTCTTCTATGGGCAAAAAATCAACAACATTCTCTGTCTCTGTCTCTCTGTCTCTCTCTCCTATTTTCTCTCATATTTATAACTAATTTTAACCTTAAGTTCTTTCAGTTCTTGGTCCTTTTAGTATATGCCAACTTTTCTGCTGGCTAACAAAGCCCAGGTGATTCCATCTCCTCTCCTGGTTTTTCTTTCCACTCTGGGAAGACATGGAAAAGGACCATCCTGGGGTCAAAGGAATCATGACCAAGGACAGCTGACATTCACTTCCACTGTGAGAATTATGTTATAAGTCAAAGTCCTTGCAGGCTTCATTTTGGCACAAGTAACATGAAATGTTTGGAGACATACAATTTATTTATCAGGTATTTAGAAGTTCTTATTAACCTTGGGATACTCAACTAGTTCATAATGGCATTTCAGTTCAAACTCTAAATTTTTTGGTGGCATGACTCTAAATATAATCTACTGATTTCTCTTTTCCCCTGAAATGCTATTTTAAGGGGTTATTTGAAAAACAATAATTTAATCCACATTCTGTTAAGCTTTAGAAAAAGAATACCCTACACAGATGTCTGCATGTGTCTGTGTGTGTGTGTGTGTGTGTGTGTGTGTGTGTGTGTGTGTCTGTGCATGGGGGAGGAGTCAGGGTGTTTTTTAAAATATGATTTTAATTGGTAAACTCATTAAAAATCAAATGAATGCAATGAAAAAATGTTGCTTTCCTTTTGTTTGTGTTTTTTGTCTTTTCCAATGTACAAATGAAACCATAAGTATATTAAAAATAATCTTTTAAAAGATATTCCTTTAGTGTTTCAATTGGTAATGAATGGTGAAAAAGTTTGAATCATGTAAATATTTTGTGGTTGAAAAAATCCATAGAGAATGTATTTAGCAGTTATAATCTAGGATAATTTTGTTTTCTTCTATTGGTATGTACTATCATATTAACATGCTAAGTAAGGAGTATGTTTCAAAAATACACGCTTTGGTTGCTAAATCTGACTTTGGTTTTGTCTGGGCAAAAATCATTTACTTTTTATTATACTAGATAAGATAGAGAGAGTTAAATATGCTTCTGAAGTGACATCAAGAGATTTCTTTTCCAAAAGCAATGATTTAGTTTGATAAATTTAAAGACATGTATTGGGGATTTTCTTCATATTGCCTAAATACATTCAATTAATCCAACAAAAATTTCAGGCAATTACATATACATATATACATGTATGTATATATATATACACATATATATGTAATGTGTGTGTGTGTGTGTGTATAATACCAAATTCCATATTGCTCAATTTTGGGGGGAATTTAAGGCATTGACTAAATGGGTCATATGAATATTTTGTAGTAAAAAGATATTTTCTCCCTTTGATTCTTTCTTCAAATGAGGAATTGAATACTTCCATTCTAGGAAAATTGCTTTCCAGTTAAACTGTAATAGATTATGTGTTTTAAAACAACATTTTCATTCTTTCTGCAATTTATCTGAAGGCCCTAAAGAGGCTTTTAGAGATAGGATGGAGATAGTGATAGAGAGAATGGCATACTGAAACTCACCAGTTGTGATTCATTGACAGGCAATCAGGAAGGTCTTACAAAGAGCATTCCACATTATTGTAAGGAAGAAGACTGTCCTTGTGAGGGATTCTAAGAGAGCCTACCATCCTCCAAGGGAGGCTTTAATTGATGCCAGCAGGGAAACCATAAAGTTGGGATACAGACCATTCACTCTCCTCAGAGAGAGGGAGTACCAGACCAGACCTCCATCTCTCTGTTTCTTTAAATATTGTTAGTCTAGGGAATAAGATCACATTCTAGCTAACTTCTGATAGCTTTGTTATTTTTCTGTAGATAAAAGAACTTCAAGCTCTATATCCAATACTTGATTCCTTTCCCACCAGATCAGTTCCAAAATGAATACATAGAGAATAGCAAAGAAACCCATTTATCCAAATCATGGCCTGGAAATCAAAGTAGGTACACATAGAATATTTATCAGACAATACAGAGTGAAGAAGCTTGAACATTGGGAATGAGGTAACTCAGTCCATCCATGAAAGATCACCTGGATCTCACACATGGGGAAACTCCCTGAAGTTCCTAATATAAGCAATTCAAAATATAGAGATATAAGGAGACTTACATAAGGAGAGCTCCAACTATGTTTTCCCAGAATCCATTCCTTTAGCCACCTGAAGTGGAGTTGACCTCTTCCATCTTTGACTATATTCTTGAAGGGTCTGAAGAACCTGAAGGACTGACCTTGAAGAGACTTGAAATGAGTCTCAAAGGAGCCCTCACTTGGGGAATTCTGAAAGGGAGAGGTAAAGGTGAGAGCTCTCTGGCCTATGCTCTGCCCCTAATGAACAAGATATTCATCTCTACCAATAAGGAAAAAGTCCCATGGCTAATTATTTTTGGGGATGTGATTATACTTATTTTTTTAGGTTTTTGCAAGGCAAATGGGATTAAGTGGCTTGCCCAAGGCCACACAGCTAGGTAATTATTAAGAGTTTGAGACTGGATTTGAACCCAGGTACTCCTGATTCCAGGGCGGTGCTTTATCCACTGCGCCACCTAGCCACCCCACAAACAGGTATACCTTTTAACAATGTGACTCACTTTAAATAGAATCTATTTAATTCAAATAAACTGAGTAAATATTTATTCAGTACCTACTAAATGCCTATATTCCAAATCATTTCAGATATCTAGAGAAAACAAGATATTTTAGTAGAACTAATATCTCTATTAAACTTAATTTTTGGTATGATCTAGGACCAAATAATATGAACCTAAAATTCTAAAGAAGTCCTACAGTAGCATAGATCATAGAATCATATTAGTTGAGACATGTTTATTGAGTACTTACTATGAACAGAATCTCTTGGTGGGGAGTGGAAGTAGGAGTGATGTCCAAGAGTCAAAGTCTACTCAAGGAAATTATTTTTTAAAAATATAATTAGAGAAAAAAATATATATATATATACAACTATGAATGATAATTTCATTAAATATGTTTAGTGTATTTGAAAGTGTTCAATTTTCATGATGTTATTTTCTTCTCACAATAACTCTTTTCAAAAGAATAGATATTTGCTATTTTGTAGAAAAAGAAACT